>NW_027514599.1:130000-163884 GCF_048772815.1 Callospermophilus lateralis
CACACAGACACACACTCACTCCTCTCTTCCCCCCTCCCACCCCAGCCACCTCACTCTGGGCTGCAAGTCACCCAGTCCATGGCAGCCTCGAGACTGGGCGGTCACAGGTTCTCTCATCTCCCATCTAACTTCCCGTGGATGTAAGAGTGGATTCCCACATCCCCCTTGAAGTGAGTGCACGTCTTCAGGGTGTGTGCAGGGCAGAGGCTGAGAGAAGGCCCAGGAGGCCACAGGGTCTTAGGAGGCTGCGCTGGGAGCCAAGCAAGAGAGCAGATGTCAAAGGAGGGCAGGTGCTCCGAGAAGAGGAGGAAGCAGCCTTCGGAGCAGGCAAGTGGTTCGGGGCCAGGAGGTTGCCGGGGAGGACCACGTGCCGAGGGGAGCTGAAGGCCAAGGCCGGGCGGTGGGGACAGGGAGGCAGAGGCCCCTTTGTTCGCGGCGAACCCTCCACCTGGAGACGCCTGGCCGCGAGGCAGGGCCTGAAGGCCCGGTGGGCGCGCGACCCCCCGCAACCGCTGCTCCCCCCCGCCCCCCGCAAGGCTTGCGGGTGAGGGGGCTTCCGGTCTGGTGAGGCCGTCGACTGGGCTCTGACGGGGTTTGACTCGGAACGCTACTTTCACAGGCGGTCCTTTCCGGGAGCACAGCCCATGGACAAATGGACGGAGGGGTCTGTGCCCTTCCTCAGGGCGGTGCTGTACAGGTCCTGGTCCTTGAGGTGTACAAACAAGGCGCAGAGCCCTCCGACCTTGGCACTCAGTCCGAAGGGAGTCACTCGGGGGTGGGGTAGAGTGTGGTGGGGTGGGGGTGAGGTAGGGTAGGGTGGGGGTGGCGGTGGGGGTGCGGGGCGGCCAAGCGCTGCTGTGCAGAGTGGACAAAGCAGAGTGGATGGGGAACTCAGGGCGAGGCCCGCGCCCCAGCGGCGCACTTCTGAGCCTGGCCCTGTGACTGACTGACTGACTGACTGACTGGGAACCAGCGGGCCACAGCCGGCTCGCCACCCGCTGCCCGGTTGTCTGTGGGTCCCTGCGTGTGTTCCTCCTCGGGCCCTCCCTGAGGTTGGCTCCCCGCACAGGTGTTGTGTGTGGCCGGCCGCTCGCCATTGCCCAGTCCCACTGCATTTCCAGCTGGGGCGCTGGGCCTCTGTCAGGGTCTCTGGGGTGTCCGGTGGGGGGCGCGGGGGGCCGGGGTGTCTGCTCCCGTCTTCGCCCCTGGCTCTCTGGGCGCCCGGCTCGGCTCTGCTCGGCTAGGCTAGGCTAGGGTAGCGCGGGCGGCGGCAGCTGGGGATTCTCTGGGGATTCTCGGCCAGGCGAAGGGCTGGGTGGGGTGGCGGTGCGGGTGCCGGGTGCCCGGGGGTCGGGGGTCTTGGGGCTCGGCGAGGAGGGGCAGAGGCCAGGCCAGGCCGGGGCGGGGCTCCCGGTAGGTGGAGCCAGGTGCCCAGGGGCAGAGGTGGAGGCGGGACTCAGCCCCTGTCAGCCCCGCCTAGCCCACTCCACCTCGACCCGATCCGGCCCGGCCGAGGACCCGAGAGGGAGAGCCGGCCAGTCTCCCAGGACCCCCGCGCCGCCGCGGGGACCGAGTCAGGTCGGAGCGAGAAAGCCAGCCTGGAGTTGAGTTGAGGAGCGCTGGGCAGTGCTGGGGCGGGGCGAGGGAGGCCCCCTGGGAACACCCGCTGTGTTGGCCCCCTCCACCGCTGCCCTGCCCTCCCCTGCCCTCCCCTGCCCCTGGGCTGAAGGGTGGAAGCCGGCGCAGGCTCTTGAGGCGTTCCGGGGCAGCCTCCGCCGTCTACGGCCATACCACCCTGAACGCGCCCGATCTCGTCTGATCTCGGAAGCTAAGCAGGGTCGGGCCTGGTTAGTACTTGGATGGGAGACCGCCTGGGAATACCGGGTGCTGTAGGCTTTTGCGCCCCCTTCCCACACGCACTTTTCTTGCGTGGCCCGGAAACAGTGTCCGTGACCGCCTCAGGCCGTGACCCCCGGGCCCGCGGGGGTAGGGCGCAGGGGCAGCCCTGGGCTCCTGGTGTCCCTTCAGGCCTGCAGCTGGCCTCCCGCCTCCCGCCTCCCGCCTCGCCTCCGGCGCCCAGCGCCCAGCGCCTGCAGTGAGGCACACTGGCCTGGCTCTCTCCAGGGACGCTAGGACACTCCAGGCGACCCGGCGGAGCAGAGCCTGGTCCAGGCCTCGACCAGTCCTGTGCACCCTGACCGACCCCCACCCCCCCCCACCACTCACACTCCCGGATGGGGGGTGGGGAGGCGCACACCTGCTTTTCCCCAGAACACAGGGCCCACCCGCAGGGTCCGCTCCCCACCCGTTCTTGCCACACCAGCAGAGCGTGGCCACCCAGGTCCTGGGAGTGAGAGAGTCCATCCAGCGTCTCTCCCTAGGTCCGTCCCTTGGCAACTCTGCCTCCCTTCCCAACGCCTTCCTCCTGAGGGTCCCAGCCCTGAGTCTGTCTCTTCACCCATCTCTCTCTCTTTCTCTCTCTCTCTCTCTATCTCTGTCTCTCTCTCTCTCTCTCTCTCTCTCTCACACACACACACACACACACACTCTGGAAGCAGATGTCTTTCTGTCTATCTCTCTGCTCATCCATCTCTCCTTCACCTTTGTGACTCTACTGGCCTGTGAGGAGGCCTCCTGTCTCCATCTCCCACTCAGTGTGTCTCTTTCCTTGGCCCTTCTGTCTGTCACCCTGTCTCTCTCGCTCTCTCTCTCTCTCTCTCTTTCTCTCTCTCTCACAAACACACACACACAGACACACACTCACTCCTCTCTTCCCCCCTCCCACCCCAGCCACCTCACTCTGGGCTGCAAGTCACCCAGTCCATGGCAGCCTCGAGACTGGGCGGTCACAGGTTCTCTCATCTCCCATCTAACTTCCCGTGGATGTAAGAGTGGATTCCCACATCCCCCTTGAAGTGAGTGCACGTCTTCAGGGTGTGTGCAGGGCAGAGGCTGAGAGAAGGCCCAGGAGGCCACAGGGTCTTAGGAGGCTGCGCTGGGAGCCAAGCAAGAGAGCAGATGTCAAAGGAGGGCAGGTGCTCCGAGAAGAGGAGGAAGCAGCCTTCGGAGCAGGCAAGTGGTTCGGGGCCAGGAGGTTGCCGGGGAGGACCACGTGCCGAGGGGAGCTGAAGGCCAAGGCCGGGCGGTGGGGACAGGGAGGCAGAGGCCCCTTTGTTCGCGGCGAACCCTCCACCTGGAGACGCCTGGCCGCGAGGCAGGGCCTGAAGGCCCGGTGGGCGCGCGACCCCCCGCAACCGCTGCTCCCCCCCGCCCCCCGCAAGGCTTGCGGGTGAGGGGGCTTCCGGTCTGGTGAGGCCGTCGACTGGGCTCTGACGGGGTTTGACTCGGAACGCTACTTTCACAGGCGGTCCTTTCCGGGAGCACAGCCCATGGACAAATGGACGGAGGGGTCTGTGCCCTTCCTCAGGGCGGTGCTGTACAGGTCCTGGTCCTTGAGGTGTACAAACAAGGCGCAGAGCCCTCCGACCTTGGCACTCAGTCCGAAGGGAGTCACTCGGGGGTGGGGTAGAGTGTGGTGGGGTGGGGGTGAGGTAGGGTAGGGTGGGGGTGGCGGTGGGGGTGCGGGGCGGCCAAGCGCTGCTGTGCAGAGTGGACAAAGCAGAGTGGATGGGGAACTCAGGGCGAGGCCCGCGCCCCAGCGGCGCACTTCTGAGCCTGGCCCTGTGACTGACTGACTGACTGACTGACTGGGAACCAGCGGGCCACAGCCGGCTCGCCACCCGCTGCCCGGTTGTCTGTGGGTCCCTGCGTGTGTTCCTCCTCGGGCCCTCCCTGAGGTTGGCTCCCCGCACAGGTGTTGTGTGTGGCCGGCCGCTCGCCATTGCCCAGTCCCACTGCATTTCCAGCTGGGGCGCTGGGCCTCTGTCAGGGTCTCTGGGGTGTCCGGTGGGGGGCGCGGGGGGCCGGGGTGTCTGCTCCCGTCTTCGCCCCTGGCTCTCTGGGCGCCCGGCTCGGCTCTGCTCGGCTAGGCTAGGCTAGGGTAGCGCGGGCGGCGGCAGCTGGGGATTCTCTGGGGATTCTCGGCCAGGCGAAGGGCTGGGTGGGGTGGCGGTGCGGGTGCCGGGTGCCCGGGGGTCGGGGGTCTTGGGGCTCGGCGAGGAGGGGCAGAGGCCAGGCCAGGCCGGGGCGGGGCTCCCGGTAGGTGGAGCCAGGTGCCCAGGGGCAGAGGTGGAGGCGGGACTCAGCCCCTGTCAGCCCCGCCTAGCCCACTCCACCCCGACCCGATCCGGCCCGGCCGAGGACCCGAGAGGGAGAGCCGGCCAGTCTCCCAGGACCCCCGCGCCGCCGCGGGGACCGAGTCAGGTCGGAGCGAGAAAGCCAGCCTGGAGTTGAGTTGAGGAGCGCTGGGCAGTGCTGGGGCGGGGCGAGGGAGGCCCCCTGGGAACACCCGCTGTGTTGGCCCCCTCCACCGCTGCCCTGCCCTCCCCTGCCCTCCCCTGCCCCTGGGCTGAAGGGTGGAAGCCGGCGCAGGCTCTTGAGGCATTCCGGGGCAGCCTCCACCGTCTACGGCCATACCACCCTGAACGCGCCCGATCTCGTCTGATCTGGAAGCTAAGCAGGGTCGGGCCTGGTTAGTACTTGGATGGGAGACCGCCTGGGAATACCGGGTGCTGTAGGCTTTTGCGCCCCCTTCCCACACGCACTTTTCTTGCGTGGCCCGGAAACAGTGTCCGTGACCGCCTCAGGCCGTGACCCCCGGGCCCGCGCGGGTAGGGCGCAGGGGCAGCCCTGGGCTCCCGGTGTCCCTTCAGGCCTGCGGCTGGCCTCCCGCCTCGCCTCCGGCGCCCAGCGCCCAGCGCCTGCAGTGAGCCACACTGGCCTGGCTCTCTCCAGGGACGCTAGGACACTCCAGGCGACCCGGCGGAGCCGAGCCTGGTCCAGGCCTCGACCAGTCCTGTGCACCCTGACCGACCCCCACCCCCCCCACCACTCACACTCCCGGATGGGGGGTGGGGAGGCGCACACCTGCTTTTCCCCAGAACACAGGGCCCACCCGCAGGGGCCGCTCCCCACCCGTTCTTGCCACACCAGCAGAGCGTGGCCACCCAGGTCCTGGGAGTGAGAGAGTCCATCCAGCGTCTCTCCCTAGGTCCGTCCCTTGGCAACTCTGCCTCCCTTCCCAACGCCTTCCTCCTGAGGGTCCCAGCCCTGAGTCTGTCTCTTCACCCATCTCTCTCTCTTTCTCTCTCTCTCTCTCTATCTCTGTCTCTCTCTCTCTCTCTCTCTCTCTCTCTCACACACACACACACACACACACTCTGGAAGCAGATGTCTTTCTGTCTATCTCTCTGCTCATCCATCTCTCCTTCACCTTTGTGACTCTACTGGCCTGTGAGGAGGCCTCCTGTCTCCATCTCCCACTCAGTGTGTCTCTTTCCTTGGCCCTTCTGTCTGTCACCCTGTCTCTCTCGCTCTCTCTCTCTCTCTCTCTTTCTCTCTCTCTCACAAACACACACACACAGACACACACTCACTCCTCTCTTCCCCCCTCCCACCCCAGCCACCTCACTCTGGGCTGCAAGTCACCCAGTCCATGGCAGCCTCGAGACTGGGCGGTCACAGGTTCTCTCATCTCCCATCTAACTTCCCGTGGATGTAAGAGTGGATTCCCACATCCCCCTTGAAGTGAGTGCACGTCTTCAGGGTGTGTGCAGGGCAGAGGCTGAGAGAAGGCCCAGGAGGCCACAGGGTCTTAGGAGGCTGCGCTGGGAGCCAAGCAAGAGAGCAGATGTCAAAGGAGGGCAGGTGCTCCGAGAAGAGGAGGAAGCAGCCTTCGGAGCAGGCAAGTGGTTCGGGGCCAGGAGGTTGCCGGGGAGGACCACGTGCCGAGGGGAGCTGAAGGCCAAGGCCGGGCGGTGGGGACAGGGAGGCAGAGGCCCCTTTGTTCGCGGCGAACCCTCCACCTGGAGACGCCTGGCCGCGAGGCAGGGCCTGAAGGCCCGGTGGGCGCGCGACCCCCCGCAACCGCTGCTCCCCCCCGCCCCCCGCAAGGCTTGCGGGTGAGGGGGCTTCCGGTCTGGTGAGGCCGTCGACTGGGCTCTGACGGGGTTTGACTCGGAACGCTACTTTCACAGGCGGTCCTTTCCGGGAGCACAGCCCATGGACAAATGGACGGAGGGGTCTGTGCCCTTCCTCAGGGCGGTGCTGTACAGGTCCTGGTCCTTGAGGTGTACAAACAAGGCGCAGAGCCCTCCGACCTTGGCACTCAGTCCGAAGGGAGTCACTCGGGGGTGGGGTAGAGTGTGGTGGGGTGGGGGTGAGGTAGGGTAGGGTGGGGGTGGCGGTGGGGGTGCGGGGCGGCCAAGCGCTGCTGTGCAGAGTGGACAAAGCAGAGTGGATGGGGAACTCAGGGCGAGGCCCGCGCCCCAGCGGCGCACTTCTGAGCCTGGCCCTGTGACTGACTGACTGACTGACTGACTGGGAAGCAGCGGGCCACAGCCGGCTCGCCACCCGCTGCCCGGTTGTCTGTGGGTCCCTGCGTGTGTTCCTCCTCGGGCCCTCCCTGAGGTTGGCTCCCCGCACAGGTGTTGTGTGTGGCCGGCCGCTCGCCATTGCCCAGTCCCACTGCATTTCCAGCTGGGGCGCTGGGCCTCTGTCAGGGTCTCTGGGGTGTCCGGTGGGGGGCGCGGGGGGCCGGGGTGTCTGCTCCCGTCTTCGCCCCTGGCTCTCTGGGCGCCCGGCTCGGCTCTGCTCGGCTAGGCTAGGCTAGGGTAGCGCGGGCGGCGGCAGCTGGGGATTCTCTGGGGATTCTCGGCCAGGCGAAGGGCTGGGTGGGGTGGCGGTGCGGGTGCCGGGTGCCCGGGGGTCGGGGGTCTTGGGGCTCGGCGAGGAGGGGCAGAGGCCAGGCCAGGCCGGGGCGGGGCTCCCGGTAGGTGGAGCCAGGTGCCCAGGGGCAGAGGTGGAGGCGGGACTCAGCCCCTGTCAGCCCCGCCTAGCCCACTCCACCCCGACCCGATCCGGCCCGGCCGAGGACCCGAGAGGGAGAGCCGGCCAGTCTCCCAGGACCCCCGCGCCGCCGCGGGGACCGAGTCAGGTCGGAGCGAGAAAGCCAGCCTGGAGTTGAGTTGAGGAGCGCTGGGCAGTGCTGGGGCGGGGCGAGGGAGGCCCCCTGGGAACACCCGCTGTGTTGGCCCCCTCCACCGCTGCCCTGCCCTCCCCTGCCCTCCCCTGCCCCTGGGCTGAAGGGTGGAAGCCGGTGCAGGCTCTTGAGGCGTTCCGGGGCAGCCTCTGCCGTCTACGGCCATACCACCCTGAACGCGCCCGATCTCGTCTGATCTCGGAAGCTAAGCAGGGTCGGGCCTGGTTAGTACTTGGATGGGAGACCGCCTGGGAATACCGGGTGCTGTAGGCTTTTGCGCCCCCTTCCCACACGCACTTTTCTTGCGTGGCCCGGAAACAGTGTCCGTGACCGCCTCAGGCCGTGACCCCCGGGCCCGCGGGGGTAGG
The DNA here is from genome assembly GCF_048772815.1 of Callospermophilus lateralis. Lineage (NCBI taxonomy): Eukaryota > Metazoa > Chordata > Mammalia > Rodentia > Sciuridae > Callospermophilus > Callospermophilus lateralis. Next base: position 137,468 of record NW_027514599.1, read on the forward strand.
GCGCAGGGGCAGCCCTGGGCTCCCGGTGTCCCTTCAGGCCTGCGGCTGGCCTCCCGCCTTCCGGCGCCCAGCGCCCAGCGCCTGCAGTGAGCCACACTGGCCTGGCTCTCTCCAGGGACGCTAGGACACTCCAGGCGACCCGGCGGAGCCGAGCCTGGTCCAGGCCTCGACCAGTCCTGTGCACCCTGACCGACCCCCACCCCCCCCCACCACTCACACTCCCGGATGGGGGGTGGGGAGGCGCACACCTGCTTTTCCCCAGAACACAGGGCCCACCCGCAGGGGCCGCTCCCCACCCGTTCTTGCCACACCAGCAGAGCGTGGCCACCCAGGTCCTGGGAGTGAGAGAGTCCATCCAGCGTCTCTCCCTAGGTCCGTCCCTTGGCAACTCTGCCTCCCTTCCCAATGCCTTCCTCCTGAGGGTCCCAGCCCTGAGTCTGTCTCTTCACCCATCTCTCTCTCTTTCTCTCTCTCTCTCTCTATCTCTGTCTCTCTCTCTCTCTCTCTCTCTCTCTCTCTCACACACACACACACACACACACACACTCTGGAAGCAGATGTCTTTCTGTCTATCTCTCTGCTCATCCATCTCTCCTTCACCTTTGTGACTCTACTGGCCTGTGAGGAGGCCTCCTGTCTCCATCTCCCACTCAGTGTGTCTCTTTCCTTGGCCCTTCTGTCTGTCACCCTGTCTCTCTCGCGCTCTCTCTCTCTCTCTCTCTCTCTCTCTCTCTCACAAACACACACACACAGACACACACTCACTCCTCTCTTCCCCCCTCCCACCCCAGCCACCTCACTCTGGGCTGCAAGTCACCCAGTCCATGGCAGCCTCGAGACTGGGCGGTCACAGGTTCTCTCATCTCCCATCTAACTTCCCGTGGATGTAAGAGTGGATTCCCACATCCCCCTTGAAGTGAGTGCACGTCTTCAGGGTGTGTGCAGGGCAGAGGCTGAGAGAAGGCCCAGGAGGCCACAGGGTCTTAGGAGGCTGCGCTGGGAGCCAAGCAAGAGAGCAGATGTCAAAGGAGGGCAGGTGCTCCGAGAAGAGGAGGAAGCAGCCTTCGGAGCAGGCAAGTGGTTCGGGGCCAGGAGGTTGCCGGGGAGGACCACGTGCCGAGGGGAGCTGAAGGCCAAGGCCGGGCGGTGGGGACAGGGAGGCAGAGGCCCCTTTGTTCGCGGCGAACCCTCCACCTGGAGACGCCTGGCCGCGAGGCAGGGCCTGAAGGCCCGGTGGGCGCGCGACCCCCCGCAACCGCTGCTCCCCCCCGCCCCCCGCAAGGCTTGCGGGTGAGGGGGCTTCCGGTCTGGTGAGGCCGTCGACTGGGCTCTGACGGGGTTTGACTCGGAACGCTACTTTCACAGGCGGTCCTTTCCGGGAGCACAGCCCATGGACAAATGGACGGAGGGGTCTGTGCCCTTCCTCAGGGCGGTGCTGTACAGGTCCTGGTCCTTGAGGTGTACAAACAAGGCGCAGAGCCCTCCGACCTTGGCACTCAGTCCGAAGGGAGTCACTCGGGGGTGGGGTAGAGTGTGGTGGGGTGGGGGTGAGGTAGGGTAGGGTGGGGGTGGCGGTGGGGGTGCGGGGCGGCCAAGCGCTGCTGTGCAGAGTGGACAAAGCAGAGTGGATGGGGAACTCAGGGCGAGGCCCGCGCCCCAGCGGCGCACTTCTGAGCCTGGCCCTGTGACTGACTGACTGACTGACTGACTGGGAACCAGCGGGCCACAGCCGGCTCGCCACCCGCTGCCCGGTTGTCTGTGGGTCCCTGCGTGTGTTCCTCCTCGGGCCCTCCCTGAGGTTGGCTCCCCGCACAGGTGTTGTGTGTGGCCGGCCGCTCGCCATTGCCCAGTCCCACTGCATTTCCAGCTGGGGCGCTGGGCCTCTGTCAGGGTCTCTGGGGTGTCCGGTGGGGGGCGCGGGGGGCCGGGGTGTCTGCTCCCGTCTTCGCCCCTGGCTCTCTGGGCGCCCGGCTCGGCTCTGCTCGGCTAGGCTAGGCTAGGGTAGCGCGGGCGGCGGCAGCTGGGGATTCTCTGGGGATTCTCGGCCAGGCGAAGGGCTGGGTGGGGTGGCGGTGCGGGTGCCGGGTGCCCGGGGGTCGGGGGTCTTGGGGCTCGGCGAGGAGGGGCAGAGGCCAGGCCAGGCCGGGGCGGGGCTCCCGGTAGGTGGAGCCAGGTGCCCAGGGGCAGAGGTGGAGGCGGGACTCAGCCCCTGTCAGCCCCGCCTAGCCCACTCCACCCCGACCCGATCCGGCCCGGCCGAGGACCCGAGAGGGAGAGCCGGCCAGTCTCCCAGGACCCCCGCGCCGCCGCGGGGACCGAGTCAGGTCGGAGCGAGAAAGCCAGCCTGGAGTTGAGTTGAGGAGCGCTGGGCAGTGCTGGGGCGGGGCGAGGGAGGCCCCCTGGGAACACCCGCTGTGTTGGCCCCCTCCACCGCTGCCCTGCCCTCCCCTGCCCTCCCCTGCCCCTGGGCTGAAGGGTGGAAGCCGGCGCAGGCTCTTGAGGCGTTCCGGGGCAGCCTCCGCCGTCTACGGCCATACCACCCTGAACGCGCCCGATCTCGTCTGATCTCGGAAGCTAAGCAGGGTCGGGCCTGGTTAGTACTTGGATGGGAGACCGCCTGGGAATACCGGGTGCTGTAGGCTTTTGCGCCCCCTTCCCACACGCACTTTTCTTGCGAGGCCCGGAAACAGTGTCCGTGACCGCCTCAGGCCGTGACCCCCGGGCCCGCGGGGGTAGGGCGCAGGGGCAGCCCTGGGCTCCCGGTGTCCCTTCAGGCCTGCGGCTGGCCTCCCGCCTTCCGGCGCCCAGCGCCCAGCGCCTGCAGTGAGCCACACTGGCCTGGCTCTCTCCAGGGACGCTAGGACACTCCAGGCGACCCGGCGGAGCCGAGCCTGGTCCAGGCCTCCACCAGTCCTGTGCACCCTGACCGACCCCCACCCCCCCCCACCACTCACACTCCCGGATGGGGGGTGGGGAGGCGCACACCTGCTTTTCCCCAGAACACAGGGCCCACCCGCAGGGGCCGCTCCCCACCCGTTCTTGCCACACCAGCAGAGCGTGGCCACCCAGGTCCTGGGAGTGAGAGAGTCCATCCAGCGTCTCTCCCTAGGTCCGTCCCTTGGCAACTCTGCCTCCCTTCCCAACGCCTTCCTCCTGAGGGTCCCAGCCCTGAGTCTGTCTCTTCACCCATCTCTCTCTCTTTCTCTCTCTCTCTCTCTATCTCTGTCTCTCTCTCTCTCTCTCTCTCTCTCTCTCACACACACACACACACACACACACACTCTGGAAGCAGATGTCTTTCTGTCTATCTCTCTGCTCATCCATCTCTCCTTCACCTTTGTGACTCTACTGGCCTGTGAGGAGGCCTCCTGTCTCCATCTCCCACTCAGTGTGTCTCTTTCCTTGGCCCTTCTGTCTGTCACCCTGTCTCTCTCGCTCTCTCTCTCTCTCTCTCTCTCTCTCTCTCTCACAAACACACACACACAGACACACACTCACTCCTCTCTTCCCCCCTCCCACCCCAGCCACCTCACTCTGGGCTGCAAGTCACCCAGTCCATGGCAGCCTCGAGACTGGGCGGTCACAGGTTCTCTCATCTCCCATCTAACTTCCCGTGGATGTAAGAGTGGATTCCCACATCCCCCTTGAAGTGAGTGCACGTCTTCAGGGTGTGTGCAGGGCAGAGGCTGAGAGAAGGCCCAGGAGGCCACAGGGTCTTAGGAGGCTGCGCTGGGAGCCAAGCAAGAGAGCAGATGTCAAAGGAGGGCAGGTGCTCCGAGAAGAGGAGGAAGCAGCCTTCGGAGCAGGCAAGTGGTTCGGGGCCAGGAGGTTGCCGGGGAGGACCACGTGCCGAGGGGAGCTGAAGGCCAAGGCCGGGCGGTGGGGACAGGGAGGCAGAGGCCCCTTTGTTCGCGGCGAACCCTCCACCTGGAGACGCCTGGCCGCGAGGCAGGGCCTGAAGGCCCGGTGGGCGCGCGACCCCCCGCAACCGCTGCTCCCCCCCGCCCCCCGCAAGGCTTGCGGGTGAGGGGGCTTCCGGTCTGGTGAGGCCGTCGACTGGGCTCTGACGGGGTTTGACTCGGAACGCTACTTTCACAGGCGGTCCTTTCCGGGAGCACAGCCCATGGACAAATGGACGGAGGGGTCTGTGCCCTTCCTCAGGGCGGTGCTGTACAGGTCCTGGTCCTTGAGGTGTACAAACAAGGCGCAGAGCCCTCCGACCTTGGCACTCAGTCCGAAGGGAGTCACTCGGGGGTGGGGTAGAGTGTGGTGGGGTGGGGGTGAGGTAGGGTAGGGTGGGGGTGGCGGTGGGGGTGCGGGGCGGCCAAGCGCTGCTGTGCAGAGTGGACAAAGCAGAGTGGATGGGGAACTCAGGGCGAGGCCCGCGCCCCAGCGGCGCACTTCTGAGCCTGGCCCTGTGACTGACTGACTGACTGACTGACTGGGAACCAGCGGGCCACAGCCGGCTCGCCACCCGCTGCCCGGTTGTCTGTGGGTCCCTGCGTGTGTTCCTCCTCGGGCCCTCCCTGAGGTTGGCTCCCCGCACAGGTGTTGTGTGTGGCCGGCCGCTCGCCATTGCCCAGTCCCACTGCATTTCCAGCTGGGGCGCTGGGCCTCTGTCAGGGTCTCTGGGGTGTCCGGTGGGGGGCGCGGGGGGCCGGGGTGTCTGCTCCCGTCTTCGCCCCTGGCTCTCTGGGCGCCCGGCTCGGCTCTGCTCGGCTAGGCTAGGCTAGGGTAGCGCGGGCGGCGGCAGCTGGGGATTCTCTGGGGATTCTCGGCAGGCGAAGGGCTGGGTGGGGTGGCGGTGCGGGTGCCGGGTGCCCGGGGGTCGGGGGTCGTGGGGCTCGGCGAGGAGGGGCAGAGGCCAGGCCAGGCCGGGGCGGGGCTCCCGGTAGGTGGAGCCAGGTGCCCAGGGGCAGAGGTGGAGGCGGGACTCAGCCCCTGTCAGCCCCGCCTAGCCCACTCCACCCCGACCCGATCCGGCCCCGCCAAGGACCCGAGAGGGAGAGCCGGCCAGTCTCCCAGGACCCCCGCGCCGCCGCGGGGACCGAGTCAGGTCGGAGCGAGAAAGCCAGCCTGGAGTTGAGTTGAGGAGCGCTGGGCAGTGCTGGGGCGGGGCGAGGGAGGCCCCCTGGGAACACCCGCTGTGTTGGCCCCCTCCACCGCTGCCTGCCCCTGGGCTGAAGGGTGGAAGCCGGTGCAGGCTCTTGAGGCGTTCCGGGGCAGCCTCTGCCGTCTACGGCCATACCACCCTGAACGCGCCCGATCTCGTCTGATCTCGGAAGCTAAGCAGGGTCGGGCCTGGTTAGTACTTGGATGGGAGACCGCCTGGGAATACCGGGTGCTGTAGGCTTTTGCGCCCCCTTCCCACACGCACTTTTCTTGCGTGGCCCGGAAACAGTGTCCGTGACCGCCTCAGGCCGTGACCCCCGGGCCCGCCGGGGTAGGGCGCAGGGGCAGCCCTGGGCTCCCGGTGTCCCTTCAGGCCTGCGGCTGGCCTCCCGCCTCCCGCCTCCCGCCTCGCCTCCGGCGCCCAGCGCCCAGCGCCTGCAGTGAGCCACACTGGCCTGGCTCTCTCCAGGGACGCTAGGACACTCCAGGCGACCCGGCGGAGCCGAGCCTGGTCCAGGCCTCGACCAGTCCTGTGCACCCTGACCGACCCCCACCCCCCCCCACCACTCACACTCCCGGATGGGGGGTGGGGAGGCGCACACCTGCTTTTCCCCAGAACACAGGGCCCACCCGCAGGGGCCGCTCCCCACCCGTTCTTGCCACACCAGCAGAGCGTGGCCACCCAGGTCCTGGGAGTGAGAGAGTCCATCCAGCGTCTCTCCCTAGGTCCGTCCCTTGGCAACTCTGCCTCCCTTCCCAACGCCTTCCTCCTGAGGGTCCCAGCCCTGAGTCTGTCTCTTCACCCATCTCTCTCTCTTTCTCTCTCTCTCTCTCTATCTCTGTCTCTCTCTCTCTCTCTCTCTCTCACACACACACACACACACACACACACTCTGGAAGCAGATGTCTTTCTGTCTATCTCTCTGCTCATCCATCTCTCCTTCACCTTTGTGACTCTACTGGCCTGTGAGGAGGCCTCCTGTCTCCATCTCCCACTCAGTGTGTCTCTTTCCTTGGCCCTTCTGTCTGTCACCCTGTCTCTCTCGCGCTCTCTCTCTCTCTCTCTCTCTCTCTCTCTCTCTCTCTCACAAACACACACACACAGACACACACTCACTCCTCTCTTCCCCCCTCCCACCCCAGCCACCTCACTCTGGGCTGCAAGTCACCCAGTCCATGGCAGCCTCGAGACTGGGCGGTCACAGGTTCTCTCATCTCCCATCTAACTTCCCGTGGATGTAAGAGTGGATTCCCACATCCCCCTTGAAGTGAGTGCACGTCTTCAGGGTGTGTGCAGGGCAGAGGCTGAGAGAAGGCCCAGGAGGCCACAGGGTCTTAGGAGGCTGCGCTGGGAGCCAAGCAAGAGAGCAGATGTCAAAGGAGGGCAGGTGCTCCGAGAAGAGGAGGAAGCAGCCTTCGGAGCAGGCAAGTGGTTCGGGGCCAGGAGGTTGCCGGGGAGGACCACGTGCCGAGGGGAGCTGAAGGCCAAGGCCGGGCGGTGGGGACAGGGAGGCAGAGGCCCCTTTGTTCGCGGCGAACCCTCCACCTGGAGACGCCTGGCCGCGAGGCAGGGCCTGAAGGCCCGGTGGGCGCGCGACCCCCCGCAACCGCTGCTCCCCCCCGCCCCCCGCAAGGCTTGCGGGTGAGGGGGCTTCCGGTCTGGTGAGGCCGTCGACTGGGCTCTGACGGGGTTTGACTCGGAACGCTACTTTCACAGGCGGTCCTTTCCGGGAGCACAGCCCATGGACAAATGGACGGAGGGGTCTGTGCCCTTCCTCAGGGCGGTGCTGTACAGGTCCTGGTCCTTGAGGTGTACAAACAAGGCGCAGAGCCCTCCGACCTTGGCACTCAGTCCGAAGGGAGTCACTCGGGGGTGGGGTAGAGTGTGGTGGGGTGGGGGTGAGGTAGGGTAGGGTGGGGGTGGCGGTGGGGGTGCGGGGCGGCCAAGCGCTGCTGTGCAGAGTGGACAAAGCAGAGTGGATGGGGAACTCAGGGCGAGGCCCGCGCCCCAGCGGCGCACTTCTGAGCCTGGCCCTGTGACTGACTGACTGACTGACTGACTGGGAACCAGCGGGCCACAGCCGGCTCGCCACCCGCTGCCCGGTTGTCTGTGGGTCCCTGCGTGTGTTCCTCCTCGGGCCCTCCCTGAGGTTGGCTCCCCGCACAGGTGTTGTGTGTGGCCGGCCGCTCGCCATTGCCCAGTCCCACTGCATTTCCAGCTGGGGCGCTGGGCCTCTGTCAGGGTCTCTGGGGTGTCCGGTGGGGGGCGCGGGGGGCCGGGGTGTCTGCTCCCGTCTTCGCCCCTGGCTCTCTGGGCGCCCGGCTCGGCTCTGCTCGGCTAGGCTAGGCTAGGGTAGCGCGGGCGGCGGCAGCTGGGGATTCTCTGGGGATTCTCGGCCAGGCGAAGGGCTGGGTGGGGTGGCGGTGCGGGTGCCGGGTGCCCGGGGGTCGGGGGTCTTGGGGCTCGGCGAGGAGGGGCAGAGGCCAGGCCAGGCCGGGGCGGGGCTCCCGGTAGGTGGAGCCAGGTGCCCAGGGGCAGAGGTGGAGGCGGGACTCAGCCCCTGTCAGCCCCGCCTAGCCCACTCCACCTCGACCCGATCCGGCCCGGCCGAGGACCCGAGAGGGAGAGCCGGCCAGTCTCCCAGGACCCCCGCGCCGCCGCGGGGACCGAGTCAGGTCGGAGCGAGAAAGCCAGCCTGGAGTTGAGTTGAGGAGCGCTGGGCAGTGCTGGGGCGGGGCGAGGGAGGCCCCCTGGGAACACCCGCTGTGTTGGCCCCCTCCACCGCTGCCCTGCCCTCCCCTGCCCTCCCCTGCCCCTGGGCTGAAGGGTGGAAGCCGGCGCAGGCTCTTGAGGCGTTCCGGGGCAGCCTCCGCCGTCTACGGCCATACCACCCTGAACGCGCCCGATCTCGTCTGATCTCGGAAGCTAAGCAGGGTCGGGCCTGGTTAGTACTTGGATGGGAGACCGCCTGGGAATACCGGGTGCTGTAGGCTTTTGCGCCCCCTTCCCACACGCACTTTTCTTGCGTGGCCCGGAAACAGTGTCCGTGACCGCCTCAGGCCGTGACCCCCGGGCCCGCGGGGGTAGGGCGCAGGGGCAGCCCTGGGCTCCTGGTGTCCCTTCAGGCCTGCAGCTGGCCTCCCGCCTCCCGCCTCCCGCCTCGCCTCCGGCGCCCAGCGCCCAGCGCCTGCAGTGAGGCACACTGGCCTGGCTCTCTCCAGGGACGCTAGGACACTCCAGGCGACCCGGCGGAGCAGAGCCTGGTCCAGGCCTCGACCAGTCCTGTGCACCCTGACCGACCCCCACCCCCCCCCACCACTCACACTCCCGGATGGGGGGTGGGGAGGCGCACACCTGCTTTTCCCCAGAACACAGGGCCCACCCGCAGGGGCCGCTCCCCACCCGTTCTTGCCACACCAGCAGAGCGTGGCCACCCAGGTCCTGGGAGTGAGAGAGTCCATCCAGCGTCTCTCCCTAGGTCCGTCCCTTGGCAACTCTGCCTCCCTTCCCAACGCCTTCCTCCTGAGGGTCCCAGCCCTGAGTCTGTCTCTTCACCCATCTCTCTCTCTTTCTCTCTCTCTCTCTCTATCTCTGTCTCTCTCTCTCTCTCTCTCTCTCTCACACACACACACACACACACACACTCTGGAAGCAGATGTCTTTCTGTCTATCTCTCTGCTCATCCATCTCTCCTTCACCTTTGTGACTCTACTGGCCTGTGAGGAGGCCTCCTGTCTCCATCTCCCACTCAGTGTGTCTCTTTCCTTGGCCCTTCTGTCTGTCACCCTGTCTCTCTCGCTCTCTCTCTCTCTCTCTCTTTCTCTCTCTCTCACAAACACACACACACAGACACACACTCACTCCTCTCTTCCCCCCTCCCACCCCAGCCACCTCACTCTGGGCTGCAAGTCACCCAGTCCATGGCAGCCTCGAGACTGGGCGGTCACAGGTTCTCTCATCTCCCATCTAACTTCCCGTGGATGTAAGAGTGGATTCCCACATCCCCCTTGAAGTGAGTGCACGTCTTCAGGGTGTGTGCAGGGCAGAGGCTGAGAGAAGGCCCAGGAGGCCACAGGGTCTTAGGAGGCTGCGCTGGGAGCCAAGCAAGAGAGCAGATGTCAAAGGAGGGCAGGTGCTCCGAGAAGAGGAGGAAGCAGCCTTCGGAGCAGGCAAGTGGTTCGGGGCCAGGAGGTTGCCGGGGAGGACCACGTGCCGAGGGGAGCTGAAGGCCAAGGCCGGGCGGTGGGGACAGGGAGGCAGAGGCCCCTTTGTTCGCGGCGAACCCTCCACCTGGAGACGCCTGGCCGCGAGGCAGGGCCTGAAGGCCCGGTGGGCGCGCGACCCCCCGCAACCGCTGCTCCCCCCCGCCCCCCGCAAGGCTTGCGGGTGAGGGGGCTTCCGGTCTGGTGAGGCCGTCGACTGGGCTCTGACGGGGTTTGACTCGGAACGCTACTTTCACAGGCGGTCCTTTCCGGGAGCACAGCCCATGGACAAATGGACGGAGGGGTCTGTGCCCTTCCTCAGGGCGGTGCTGTACAGGTCCTGGTCCTTGAGGTGTACAAACAAGGCGCAGAGCCCTCCGACCTTGGCACTCAGTCCGAAGGGAGTCACTCGGGGGTGGGGTAGAGTGTGGTGGGGTGGGGGTGAGGTAGGGTAGGGTGGGGGTGGCGGTGGGGGTGCGGGGCGGCCAAGCGCTGCTGTGCAGAGTGGACAAAGCAGAGTGGATGGGGAACTCAGGGCGAGGCCCGCGCCCCAGCGGCGCACTTCTGAGCCTGGCCCTGTGACTGACTGACTGACTGACTGACTGGGAACCAGCGGGCCACAGCCGGCTCGCCACCCGCTGCCCGGTTGTCTGTGGGTCCCTGCGTGTGTTCCTCCTCGGGCCCTCCCTGAGGTTGGCTCCCCGCACAGGTGTTGTGTGTGGCCGGCCGCTCGCCATTGCCCAGTCCCACTGCATTTCCAGCTGGGGCGCTGGGCCTCTGTCAGGGTCTCTGGGGTGTCCGGTGGGGGGCGCGGGGGGCCGGGGTGTCTGCTCCCGTCTTCGCCCCTGGCTCTCTGGGCGCCCGGCTCGGCTCTGCTCGGCTAGGCTAGGCTAGGGTAGCGCGGGCGGCGGCAGCTGGGGATTCTCTGGGGATTCTCGGCCAGGCGAAGGGCTGGGTGGGGTGGCGGTGCGGGTGCCGGGTGCCCGGGGGTCGGGGGTCTTGGGGCTCGGCGAGGAGGGGCAGAGGCCAGGCCAGGCCGGGGCGGGGCTCCCGGTAGGTGGAGCCAGGTGCCCAGGGGCAGAGGTGGAGGCGGGACTCAGCCCCTGTCAGCCCCGCCTAGCCCACTCCACCCCGACCCGATCCGGCCCGGCCGAGGACCCGAGAGGGAGAGCCGGCCAGTCTCCCAGGACCCCCGCGCCGCCGCGGGGACCGAGTCAGGTCGGAGCGAGAAAGCCAGCCTGGAGTTGAGTTGAGGAGCGCTGGGCAGTGCTGGGGCGGGGCGAGGGAGGCCCCCTGGGAACACCCGCTGTGTTGGCCCCCTCCACCGCTGCCCTGCCCTCCCCTGCCCTCCCCTGCCCCTGGGCTGAAGGGTGGAAGCCGGCGCAGGCTCTTGAGGCGTTCCGGGGCAGCCTCCGCCGTCTACGGCCATACCACCCTGAACGCGCCCGATCTCGTCTGATCTGGAAGCTAAGCAGGGTCGGGCCTGGTTAGTACTTGGATGGGAGACCGCCTGGGAATACCGGGTGCTGTAGGCTTTTGCGCCCCCTTCCCACACGCACTTTTCTTGCGTGGCCCGGAAACAGTGTCCGTGACCGCCTCAGGCCGTGACCCCCGGGCCCGCGCGGGTAGGGCGCAGGGGCAGCCCTGGGCTCCCGGTGTCCCTTCAGGCCTGCGGCTGGCCTCCCGCCTCGCCTCCGGCGCCCAGCGCCCAGCGCCTGCAGTGAGCCACACTGGCCTGGCTCTCTCCAGGGACGCTAGGACACTCCAGGCGACCCGGCGGAGCCGAGCCTGGTCCAGGCCTCGACCAGTCCTGTGCACCCTGACCGACCCCCACCCCCCCCCACCACTCACACTCCCGGATGGGGGGTGGGGAGGCGCACACCTGCTTTTCCCCAGAACACAGGGCCCACCCGCAGGGGCCGCTCCCCACCCGTTCTTGCCACACCAGCAGAGCGTGGCCACCCAGGTCCTGGGAGTGAGAGAGTCCATCCAGCGTCTCTCCCTAGGTCCGTCCCTTGGCAACTCTGCCTCCCTTCCCAACGCCTTCCTCCTGAGGGTCCCAGCCCTGAGTCTGTCTCTTCACCCATCTCTCTCTCTTTCTCTCTCTCTCTCTCTATCTCTGTCTCTCTCTCTCTCTCTCTCTCTCTCTCTCTCACACACACACACACACACACACACACTCTGGAAGCAGATGTCTTTCTGTCTATCTCTCTGCTCATCCATCTCTCCTTCACCTTTGTGACTCTACTGGCCTGTGAGGAGGCCTCCTGTCTCCATCTCCCACTCAGTGTGTCTCTTTCCTTGGCCCTTCTGTCTGTCACCCTGTCTCTCTCGCTCTCTCTCTCTCTCTCTCTCTCTCTCTCACAAACACACACACACAGACACACACTCACTCCTCTCTTCCCCCCTCCCACCCCAGCCACCTCACTCTGGGCTGCAAGTCACCCAGTCCATGGCAGCCTCGAGACTGGGCGGTCACAGGTTCTCTCATCTCCCATCTAACTTCCCGTGGATGTAAGAGTGGATTCCCACATCCCCCTTGAAGTGAGTGCACGTCTTCAGGGTGTGTGCAGGGCAGAGGCTGAGAGAAGGCCCAGGAGGCCACAGGGTCTTAGGAGGCTGCGCTGGGAGCCAAGCAAGAGAGCAGATGTCAAAGGAGGGCAGGTGCTCCGAGAAGAGGAGGAAGCAGCCTTCGGAGCAGGCAAGTGGTTCGGGGCCAGGAGGTTGCCGGGGAGGACCACGTGCCGAGGGGAGCTGAAGGCCAAGGCCGGGCGGTGGGGACAGGGAGGCAGAGGCCCCTTTGTTCGCGGCGAACCCTCCACCTGGAGACGCCTGGCCGCGAGGCAGGGCCTGAAGGCCCGGTGGGCGCGCGACCCCCCGCAACCGCTGCTCCCCCCCGCCCCCCGCAAGGCTTGCGGGTGAGGGGGCTTCCGGTCTGGTGAGGCCGTCGACTGGGCTCTGACGGGGTTTGACTCGGAACGCTACTTTCACAGGCGGTCCTTTCCGGGAGCACAGCCCATGGACAAATGGACGGAGGGGTCTGTGCCCTTCCTCAGGGCGGTGCTGTACAGGTCCTGGTCCTTGAGGTGTACAAACAAGGCGCAGAGCCCTCCGACCTTGGCACTCAGTCCGAAGGGAGTCACTCGGGGGTGGGGTAGAGTGTGGTGGGGTGGGGGTGAGGTAGGGTAGGGTGGGGGTGGCGGTGGGGGTGCGGGGCGGCCAAGCGCTGCTGTGCAGAGTGGACAAAGCAGAGTGGATGGGGAACTCAGGGCGAGGCCCGCGCCCCAGCGGCGCACTTCTGAGCCTGGCCCTGTGACTGACTGACTGACTGACTGACTGGGAACCAGCGGGCCACAGCCGGCTCGCCACCCGCTGCCCGGTTGTCTGTGGGTCCCTGCGTGTGTTCCTCCTCGGGCCCTCCCTGAGGTTGGCTCCCCGCACAGGTGTTGTGTGTGGCCGGCCGCTCGCCATTGCCCAGTCCCACTGCATTTCCAGCTGGGGCGCTGGGCCTCTGTCAGGGTCTCTGGGGTGTCCGGTGGGGGGCGCGGGGGGCCGGGGTGTCTGCTCCCGTCTTCGCCCCTGGCTCTCTGGGCGCCCGGCTCGGCTCTGCTCGGCTAGGCTAGGCTAGGGTAGCGCGGGCGGCGGCAGCTGGGGATTCTCTGGGGATTCTCGGCCAGGCGAAGGGCTGGGTGGGGTGGCGGTGCGGGTGCCGGGTGCCCGGGGGTCGGGGGTCTTGGGGCTCGGCGAGGAGGGGCAGAGGCCAGGCCAGGCCGGGGCGGGGCTCCCGGTAGGTGGAGCCAGGTGCCCAGGGGCAGAGGTGGAGGCGGGACTCAGCCCCTGTCAGCCCCGCCTAGCCCACTCCACCCCGACCCGATCCGGCCCGGCCGAGGACCCGAGAGGGAGAGCCGGCCAGTCTCCCAGGACCCCCGCGCCGCCGCGGGGACCGAGTCAGGTCGGAGCGAGAAAGCCAGCCTGGAGTTGAGTTGAGGAGCGCTGGGCAGTGCTGGGGCGGGGCGAGGGAGGCCCCCTGGGAACACCCGCTGTGTTGGCCCCCTCCACCGCTGCCCTGCCCTCCCCTGCCCTCCCCTGCCCCTGGGCTGAAGGGTGGAAGCCGGCGCAGGCTCTTGAGGCGTTCCGGGGCAGCCTCCGCCGTCTACGGCCATACCACCCTGAACGCGCCCGATCTCATCTGATCTCGGAAGCTAAGCAGGGTCGGGCCTGGTTAGTACTTGGATGGGAGACCGCCTGGGAATACCGGGTGCTGTAGGCTTTTGCGCCCCCTTCCCACACGCACTTTTCTTGCGTGGCCCGGAAACAGTGTCCGTGACCGCCTCAGGCCGTGACCCCCGGGCCCGCGGGGGTAGGGCGCAGGGGCAGCCCTGGCCTCCCGGTGTCCCTTCAGGCCTGCGGCTGGCCTCCCGCCTCCCGCCTCCCGCCTCGCCTCCGGCGCCCAGCGCCCAGCGCCTGCAGTGAGCCACACTGGCCTGGCTCTCTCCAGGGACGCTAGGACACTCCAGGCGACCCGGCGGAGCCGAGCCTGGTCCAGGCCTCGACCAGTCCTGTGCACCCTGACCGACCCCCACCCCCCCCCACCACTCACACTCCCGGATGGGGGGTGGGGAGGCGCACACCTGCTTTTCCCCAGAACACAGGGCCCACCCGCAGGGGCCGCTCCCCACCCGTTCTTGCCACACCAGCAGAGCGTGGCCACCCAGGTCCTGGGAGTGAGAGAGTCCATCCAGCGTCTCTCCCTAGGTCCGTCCCTTGGCAACTCTGCCTCCCTTCCCAACGCCTTCCTCCTGAGGGTCCCAGCCCTGAGTCTGTCTCTTCACCCATCTCTCTCTCTTTCTCTCTCTCTCTCTCTATCTCTGTCTCTCTCTCTCTCTCTCTCTCTCTCTCTCTCTCTCACACACACACACACACACACACACACACTCTGGAAGCAGATGTCTTTCTGTCTATCTCTCTGCTCATCCATCTCTCCTTCACCTTTGTGACTCTACTGGCCTGTGAGGAGGCCTCCTGTCTCCATCTCCCACTCAGTGTGTCTCTTTCCTTGGCCCTTCTGTCTGTCACCCTGTCTCTCTCGCTCTCTCTCTCTCTCTCTCTCTCTCTCTCACAAACACACACACACAGACACACACTCACTCCTCTCTTCCCCCCTCCCACCCCAGCCACCTCACTCTGGGCTGCAAGTCACCCAGTCCATGGCAGCCTCGAGACTGGGCGGTCACAGGTTCTCTCATCTCCCATCTAACTTCCCGTGGATGTAAGAGTGGATTCCCACATCCCCCTTGAAGTGAGTGCACGTCTTCAGGGTGTGTGCAGGGCAGAGGCTGAGAGAAGGCCCAGGAGGCCACAGGGTCTTAGGAGGCTGCGCTGGGAGCCAAGCAAGAGAGCAGATGTCAAAGGAGGGCAGGTGCTCCGAGAAGAGGAGGAAGCAGCCTTCGGAGCAGGCAAGTGGTTCGGGGCCAGGAGCTTGCCGGGGAGGACCACGTGCCGAGGGGAGCTGAAGGCCAAGGCCGGGCGGTGGGGACAGGGAGGCAGAGGCCCCTTTGTTCGCGGCGAACCCTCCACCTGGAGACGCCTGGCCGCGAGGCAGGGCCTGAAGGCCCGGTGGGCGCGCGACCCCCCGCAACCGCTGCTCCCCCCCGCCCCCCGCAAGGCTTGCGGGTGAGGGGGCTTCCGGTCTGGTGAGGCCGTCGACTGGGCTCTGACGGGGTTTGACTCGGAACGCTACTTTCACAGGCGGTCCTTTCCGGGAGCACAGCCCATGGACAAATGGACGGAGGGGTCTGTGCCCTTCCTCAGGGCGGTGCTGTACAGGTCCTGGTCCTTGAGGTGTACAAACAAGGCGCAGAGCCCTCCGACCTTGGCACTCAGTCCGAAGGGAGTCACTCGGGGGTGGGGTAGAGTGTGGTGGGGTGGGG
The DNA here is from genome assembly GCF_048772815.1 of Callospermophilus lateralis. Classification (NCBI taxonomy): domain Eukaryota; kingdom Metazoa; phylum Chordata; class Mammalia; order Rodentia; family Sciuridae; genus Callospermophilus; species Callospermophilus lateralis. The sequence goes on from NW_027514599.1 coordinate 152,713, forward strand.
GTGAGGTAGGGTAGGGTGGGGGTGGCGGTGGGGGTGCGGGGCGGCCAAGCGCTGCTGTGCAGAGTGGACAAAGCAGAGTGGATGGGGAACTCAGGGCGAGGCCCGCGCCCCAGCGGCGCACTTCTGAGCCTGGCCCTGTGACTGACTGACTGACTGACTGACTGGGAACCAGCGGGCCACAGCCGGCTCGCCACCCGCTGCCCGGTTGTCTGTGGGTCCCTGCGTGTGTTCCTCCTCGGGCCCTCCCTGAGGTTGGCTCCCCGCACAGGTGTTGTGTGTGGCCGGCCGCTCGCCATTGCCCAGTCCCACTGCATTTCCAGCTGGGGCGCTGGGCCTCTGTCAGGGTCTCTGGGGTGTCCGGTGGGGGGCGCGGGGGGCCGGGGTGTCTGCTCCCGTCTTCGCCCCTGGCTCTCTGGGCGCCCGGCTCGGCTCTGCTCGGCTAGGCTAGGCTAGGGTAGCGCGGGCGGCGGCAGCTGGGGATTCTCTGGGGATTCTCGGCCAGGCGAAGGGCTGGGTGGGGTGGCGGTGCGGGTGCCGGGTGCCCGGGGGTCGGGGGTCTTGGGGCTCGGCGAGGAGGGGCAGAGGCCAGGCCAGGCCGGGGCGGGGCTCCCGGTAGGTGGAGCCAGGTGCCCAGGGGCAGAGGTGGAGGCGGGACTCAGCCCCTGTCAGCCCCGCCTAGCCCACTCCACCCCGACCCGATCCGGCCCGGCCGAGGACCCGAGAGGGAGAGCCGGCCAGTCTCCCAGGACCCCCGCGCCGCCGCGGGGACCGAGTCAGGTCGGAGCGAGAAAGCCAGCCTGGAGTTGAGTTGAGGAGCGCTGGGCAGTGCTGGGGCGGGGCGAGGGAGGCCCCCTGGGAACACCCGCTGTGTTGGCCCCCTCCACCGCTGCCCTGCCCTCCCCTGCCCTCCCCTGCCCCTGGGCTGAAGGGTGGAAGCCGGCGCAGGCTCTTGAGGCGTTCCGGGGCAGCCTCCGCCGTCTACGGCCATACCACCCTGAACGCGCCCGATCTCATCTGATCTCGGAAGCTAAGCAGGGTCGGGCCTGGTTAGTACTTGGATGGGAGACCGCCTGGGAATACCGGGTGCTGTAGGCTTTTGCGCCCCCTTCCCACACGCACTTTTCTTGCGTGGCCCGGAAACAGTGTCCGTGACCGCCTCAGGCCGTGACCCCCGGGCCCGCGGGGGTAGGGCGCAGGGGCAGCCCTGGCCTCCCGGTGTCCCTTCAGGCCTGCGGCTGGCCTCCCGCCTCCCGCCTCCCGCCTCGCCTCCGGCGCCCAGCGCCCAGCGCCTGCAGTGAGCCACACTGGCCTGGCTCTCTCCAGGGACGCTAGGACACTCCAGGCGACCCGGCGGAGCCGAGCCTGGTCCAGGCCTCCACCAGTCCTGTGCACCCTGACCGACCCCCACCCCCCCCCACCACTCACACTCCCGGATGGGGGGTGGGGAGGCGCACACCTGCTTTTCCCCAGAACACAGGGCCCACCCGCAGGGGCCGCTCCCCACCCGTTCTTGCCACACCAGCAGAGCGTGGCCACCCAGGTCCTGGGAGTGAGAGAGTCCATCCAGCGTCTCTCCCTAGGTCCGTCCCTTGGCAACTCTGCCTCCCTTCCCAACGCCTTCCTCCTGAGGGTCCCAGCCCTGAGTCTGTCTCTTCACCCATCTCTCTCTCTTTCTCTCTCTCTCTCTCTATCTCTGTCTCTCTCTCTCTCTCTCTCTCTCTCTCTCTCTCTCACACACACACACACACACACACACACACTCTGGAAGCAGATGTCTTTCTGTCTATCTCTCTGCTCATCCATCTCTCCTTCACCTTTGTGACTCTACTGGCCTGTGAGGAGGCCTCCTGTCTCCATCTCCCACTCAGTGTGTCTCTTTCCTTGGCCCTTCTGTCTGTCACCCTGTCTCTCTCGCTCTCTCTCTCTCTCTCTCTCTCTCTCTCACAAACACACACACACAGACACACACTCACTCCTCTCTTCCCCCCTCCCACCCCAGCCACCTCACTCTGGGCTGCAAGTCACCCAGTCCATGGCAGCCTCGAGACTGGGCGGTCACAGGTTCTCTCATCTCCCATCTAACTTCCCGTGGATGTAAGAGTGGATTCCCACATCCCCCTTGAAGTGAGTGCACGTCTTCAGGGTGTGTGCAGGGCAGAGGCTGAGAGAAGGCCCAGGAGGCCACAGGGTCTTAGGAGGCTGCGCTGGGAGCCAAGCAAGAGAGCAGATGTCAAAGGAGGGCAGGTGCTCCGAGAAGAGGAGGAAGCAGCCTTCGGAGCAGGCAAGTGGTTCGGGGCCAGGAGGTTGCCGGGGAGGACCACGTGCCGAGGGGAGCTGAAGGCCAAGGCCGGGCGGTGGGGACAGGGAGGCAGAGGCCCCTTTGTTCGCGGCGAACCCTCCACCTGGAGACGCCTGGCCGCGAGGCAGGGCCTGAAGGCCCGGTGGGCGCGCGACCCCCCGCAACCGCTGCTCCCCCCCGCCCCCCGCAAGGCTTGCGGGTGAGGGGGCTTCCGGTCTGGTGAGGCCGTCGACTGGGCTCTGACGGGGTTTGACTCGGAACGCTACTTTCACAGGCGGTCCTTTCCGGGAGCACAGCCCATGGACAAATGGACGGAGGGGTCTGTGCCCTTCCTCAGGGCGGTGCTGTACAGGTCCTGGTCCTTGAGGTGTACAAACAAGGCGCAGAGCCCTCCGACCTTGGCACTCAGTCCGAAGGGAGTCACTCGGGGGTGGGGTAGAGTGTGGTGGGGTGGGGGTGAGGTAGGGTAGGGTGGGGGTGGCGGTGGGGGTGCGGGGCGGCCAAGCGCTGCTGTGCAGAGTGGACAAAGCAGAGTGGATGGGGAACTCAGGGCGAGGCCCGCGCCCCAGCGGCGCACTTCTGAGCCTGGCCCTGTGACTGACTGACTGACTGACTGACTGACTGACTGGGAACCAGCGGGCCACAGCCGGCTCGCCACCCGCTGCCCGGTTGTCTGTGGGTCCCTGCGTGTGTTCCTCCTCGGGCCCTCCCTGAGGTTGGCTCCCCGCACAGGTGTTGTGTGTGGCCGGCCGCTCGCCATTGCCCAGTCCCACTGCATTTCCAGCTGGGGCGCTGGGCCTCTGTCAGGGTCTCTGGGGTGTCCGGTGGGGGGCGCGGGGGGCCGGGGTGTCTGCTCCCGTCTTCGCCCCTGGCTCTCTGGGCGCCCGGCTCGGCTCTGCTCGGCTAGGCTAGGCTAGGGTAGCGCGGGCGGCGGCAGCTGGGGATTCTCTGGGGATTCTCGGCCAGGCGAAGGGCTGGGTGGGGTGGCGGTGCGGGTGCCGGGTGCCCGGGGGTCGGGGGTCTTGGGGCTCGGCGAGGAGGGGCAGAGGCCAGGCCAGGCCGGGGCGGGGCTCCCGGTAGGTGGAGCCAGGTGCCCAGGGGCAGAGGTGGAGGCGGGACTCAGCCCCTGTCAGCCCCGCCTAGCCCACTCCACCCCGACCCGATCCGGCCCCGCCGAGGACCCGAGAGGGAGAGCCGGCCAGTCTCCCAGGACCCCCGCGCCGCCGCGGGGACCGAGTCAGGTCGGAGCGAGAAAGCCAGCCTGGAGTTGAGTTGAGGAGCGCTGGGCAGTGCTGGGGCGGGGCGAGGGAGGCCCCCTGGGAACACCCGCTGTGTTGGCCCCCTCCACCGCTGCCCTGCCCTCCCCTGCCCTCCCCTGCCCCTGGGCTGAAGGGTGGAAGCCGGCGCAGGCTCTTGAGGCGTTCCGGGGCAGCCTCCGCCGTCTACGGCCATACCACCCTGAACGCGCCCGATCTCGTCTGATCTCGGAAGCTAAGCAGGGTCGGGCCTGGTTAGTACTTGGATGGGAGACCGCCTGGGAATACCGGGTGCTGTAGGCTTTTGCGCCCCCTTCCCACACGCACTTTTCTTGCGTGGCCCGGAAACAGTGTCCGTGACCGCCTCAGGCCGTGACCCCCGGGCCCGCGGGGGTAGGGCGCAGGGGCAGCCCTGGGCTCCCGGTGTCCCTTCAGGCCTGCGGATGGCCTCCCGCCTCCCGCCTCCCGCCTCGCCTCCGGCGCCCAGCGCCCAGCGCCTGCAGTGAGCCACACTGGCCTGGCTCTCTCCAGGGACGCTAGGACACTCCAGGCGACCCGGCGGAGCCGAGCCTGGTCCAGGCCTCGACCAGTCCTGTGCACCCTGACCGACCCCCACCCCCCCCACCACTCACACTCCCGGATGGGGGGTGGGGAGGCGCACACCTGCTTTTCCCCAGAACACAGGGCCCACCCGCAGGGGCCGCTCCCCACCCGTTCTTGCCACACCAGCAGAGCGTGGCCACCCAGGTCCTGGGAGTGAGAGAGTCCATCCAGCGTCTCTCCCTAGGTCCGTCCCTTGGCAACTCTGCCTCCCTTCCCAACGCCTTCCTCCTGAGGGTCCCAGCCCTGAGTCTGTCTCTTCACCCATCTCTCTCTCTTTCTCTCTCTCTCTCTCTATCTCTGTCTCTCTCTCTCTCTCTCTCTCTCTCTCACACACACACACACACACACACTCTGGAAGCAGATGTCTTTCTGTCTATCTCTCTGCTCATCCATCTCTCCTTCACCTTTGTGACTCTACTGGCCTGTGAGGAGGCCTCCTGTCTCCATCTCCCACTCAGTGTGTCTCTTTCCTTGGCCCTTCTGTCTGTCACCCTGTCTCTCTCGCTCTCTCTCTCTCTCTCTCTTTCTCTCTCTCTCACAAACACACACACACAGACACACACTCACTCCTCTCTTCCCCCCTCCCACCCCAGCCACCTCACTCTGGGCTGCAAGTCACCCAGTCCATGGCAGCCTCGAGACTGGGCGGTCACAGGTTCTCTCATCTCCCATCTAACTTCCCGTGGATGTAAGAGTGGATTCCCACATCCCCCTTGAAGTGAGTGCACGTCTTCAGGGTGTGTGCAGGGCAGAGGCTGAGAGAAGGCCCAGGAGGCCACAGGGTCTTAGGAGGCTGCGCTGGGAGCCAAGCAAGAGAGCAGATGTCAAAGGAGGGCAGGTGCTCCGAGAAGAGGAGGAAGCAGCCTTCGGAGCAGGCAAGTGGTTGGGGCCAGGAGATTGCCGGGGAGGACCACGTGCCGAGGGGAGCTGAAGGCCAAGGCCGGGCGGTGGGGACAGGGAGGCAGAGGCCCCTTTGTTCGCGGCGAACCCTCCACCTGGAGACGCCTGGCCGCGAGGCAGGGCCTGAAGGCCCGGTGGGCGCGCGACCCCCCGCAACCGCTGCTCCCCCCCGCCCCCCGCAAGGCTTGCGGGTGAGGGGGCTTCCGGTCTGGTGAGGCCGTCGACTGGGCTCTGACGGGGTTTGACTCGGAACGCTACTTTCACAGGCGGTCCTTTCCGGGAGCACAGCCCATGGACAAATGGACGGAGGGGTCTGTGCCCTTCCTCAGGGCGGTGCTGTACAGGTCCTGGTCCTTGAGGTGTACAAACAAGGCGCAGAGCCCTCCGACCTTGGCACTCAGTCCGAAGGGAGTCACTCGGGGGTGGGGTAGAGTGTGGTGGGGTGGGGGTGAGGTAGGGTAGGGTGGGGGTGGCGGTGGGGGTGCGGGGCGGCCAAGCGCTGCTGTGCAGAGTGGACAAAGCAGAGTGGATGGGGAACTCAGGGCGAGGCCCGCGCCCCAGCGGCGCACTTCTGAGCCTGGCCCTGTGACTGACTGACTGACTGACTGACTGGGAAGCAGCGGGCCACAGCCGGCTCGCCACCCGCTGCCCGGTTGTCTGTGGGTCCCTGCGTGTGTTCCTCCTCGGGCCCTCCCTGAGGTTGGCTCCCCGCACAGGTGTTGTGTGTGGCCGGCCGCTCGCCATTGCCCAGTCCCACTGCATTTCCAGCTGGGGCGCTGGGCCTCTGTCAGGGTCTCTGGGGTGTCCGGTGGGGGGCGCGGGGGGCCGGGGTGTCTGCTCCCGTCTTCGCCCCTGGCTCTCTGGGCGCCCGGCTCGGCTCTGCTCGGCTAGGCTAGGCTAGGGTAGCGCGGGCGGCGGCAGCTGGGGATTCTCTGGGGATTCTCGGCCAGGCGAAGGGCTGGGTGGGGTGGCGGTGCGGGTGCCGGGTGCCCGGGGGTCGGGGGTCTTGGGGCTCGGCGAGGAGGGGCAGAGGCCAGGCCAGGCCGGGGCGGGGCTCCCGGTAGGTGGAGCCAGGTGCCCAGGGGCAGAGGTGGAGGCGGGACTCAGCCCCTGTCAGCCCCGCCTAGCCCACTCCACCCCGACCCGATCCGGCCCGGCCGAGGACCCGAGAGGGAGAGCCGGCCAGTCTCCCAGGACCCCCGCGCCGCCGCGGGGACCGAGTCAGGTCGGAGCGAGAAAGCCAGCCTGGAGTTGAGTTGAGGAGCGCTGGGCAGTGCTGGGGCGGGGCGAGGGAGGCCCCCTGGGAACACCCGCTGTGTTGGCCCCCTCCACCGCTGCCCTGCCCTCCCCTGCCCTCCCCTGCCCCTGGGCTGAAGGGTGGAAGCCGGTGCAGGCTCTTGAGGCGTTCCGGGGCAGCCTCTGCCGTCTACGGCCATACCACCCTGAACGCGCCCGATCTCGTCTGATCTCGGAAGCTAAGCAGGGTCGGGCCTGGTTAGTACTTGGATGGGAGACCGCCTGGGAATACCGGGTGCTGTAGGCTTTTGCGCCCCCTTCCCACACGCACTTTTCTTGCGTGGCCCGGAAACAGTGTCCGTGACCGCCTCAGGCCGTGACCCCCGGGCCCGCGGGGGTAGGGCGCAGGGGCAGCCCTGGGCTCCCGGTGTCCCTTCAGGCCTGCGGCTGGCCTCCCGCCTTCCGGCGCCCAGCGCCCAGCGCCTGCAGTGAGCCACACTGGCCTGGCTCTCTCCAGGGACGCTAGGACACTCCAGGCGACCCGGCGGAGCCGAGCCTGGTCCAGGCCTCGACCAGTCCTGTGCACCCTGACCGACCCCCACCCCCCCCCACCACTCACACTCCCGGATGGGGGGTGGGGAGGCGCACACCTGCTTTTCCCCAGAACACAGGGCCCACCCGCAGGGGCCGCTCCCCACCCGTTCTTGCCACACCAGCAGAGCGTGGCCACCCAGGTCCTGGGAGTGAGAGAGTCCATCCAGCGTCTCTCCCTAGGTCCGTCCCTTGGCAACTCTGCCTCCCTTCCCAACGCCTTCCTCCTGAGGGTCCCAGCCCTGAGTCTGTCTCTTCACCCATCTCTCTCTCTTTCTCTCTCTCTCTCTCTATCTCTGTCTCTCTCTCTCTCTCTCTCTCTCTCTCTCTCACACACACACACACACACACACACACTCTGGAAGCAGATGTCTTTCTGTCTATCTCTCTGCTCATCCATCTCTCCTTCACCTTTGTGACTCTACTGGCCTGTGAGGAGGCCTCCTGTCTCCATCTCCCACTCAGTGTGTCTCTTTCCTTGGCCCTTCTGTCTGTCACCCTGTCTCTCTCGCGCTCTCTCTCTCTCTCTCTCTCTCTCTCTCTCTCTCTCACAAACACACACACACAGACACACACTCACTCCTCTCTTCCCCCCTCCCACCCCAGCCACCTCACTCTGGGCTGCAAGTCACCCAGTCCATGGCAGCCTCGAGACTGGGCGGTCACAGGTTCTCTCATCTCCCATCTAACTTCCCGTGGATGTAAGAGTGGATTCCCACATCCCCCTTGAAGTGAGTGCACGTCTTCAGGGTGTGTGCAGGGCAGAGGCTGAGAGAAGGCCCAGGAGGCCACAGGGTCTTAGGAGGCTGCGCTGGGAGCCAAGCAAGAGAGCAGATGTCAAAGGAGGGCAGGTGCTCCGAGAAGAGGAGGAAGCAGCCTTCGGAGCAGGCAAGTGGTTCGGGGCCAGGAGGTTGCCGGGGAGGACCACGTGCCGAGGGGAGCTGAAGGCCAAGGCCGGGCGGTGGGGACAGGGAGGCAGAGGCCCCTTTGTTCGCGGCGAACCCTCCACCTGGAGACGCCTGGCCGCGAGGCAGGGCCTGAAGGCCCGGTGGGCGCGCGACCCCCCGCAACCGCTGCTCCCCCCCGCCCCCCGCAAGGCTTGCGGGTGAGGGGGCTTCCGGTCTGGTGAGGCCGTCGACTGGGCTCTGACGGGGTTTGACTCGGAACGCTACTTTCACAGGCGGTCCTTTCCGGGAGCACAGCCCATGGACAAATGGACGGAGGGGTCTGTGCCCTTCCTCAGGGCGGTGCTGTACAGGTCCTGGTCCTTGAGGTGTACAAACAAGGCGCAGAGCCCTCCGACCTTGGCACTCAGTCCGAAGGGAGTCACTCGGGGGTGGGGTAGAGTGTGGTGGGGTGGGGGTGAGGTAGGGTAGGGTGGGGGTGGCGGTGGGGGTGCGGGGCGGCCAAGCGCTGCTGTGCAGAGTGGACAAAGCAGAGTGGATGGGGAACTCAGGGCGAGGCCCGCGCCCCAGCGGCGCACTTCTGAGCCTGGCCCTGTGACTGACTGACTGACTGACTGACTGACTGACTGACTGGGAACCAGCGGGCCACAGCCGGCTCGCCACCCGCTGCCCGGTTGTCTGTGGGTCCCTGCGTGTGTTCCTCCTCGGGCCCTCCCTGAGGGTGGCTCCCCGCACAGGTGTTGTGTGTGGCCGGCCACTCGCCATTGCCCAGTCCCACTGCATTTCCAGCTGGGGCGCTGGGCCTCTGTCAGGGTCTCTGGGGTGTCCGGTGGGGGGCGCGGGGGGCCGGGGTGTCTGCTCCCGTCTTCGCCCCTGGCTCTCTGGGCGCCCGGCTCGGCTTTGCTCGGCTAGGCTAGGCTAGGGTAGCGCGGGCGGCGGCAGCTGGGGATTCTCTGGGGATTCTCGGCCAGGCGAAGGGCTGGGTGGGGTGGCGGTGCGGTTGCCGGGTGCCCGGGGGTCGGGGGTCTTGGGGCTCGGCGAGGAGGGGCAGAGGCCAGGCCAGGCCGGGGCGGGGCTCCCGGTAGGTGGAGCCAGGTGCCCAGGGGCAGAGGTGGAGGCGGGACTCAGCCCCTGTCAGCCCCGCCTAGCCCACTCCACCCCGACCCGATCCGGCCCGGCCGAGGACCCGAGAGGGAGAGCCGGCCAGTCTCCCAGGACCCCCGCGCCGCCGCATGGACCGAGTCAGGTCGGAGCGAGAAAGCCAGCCTGGAGTTGAGTTGAGGAGCGCTGGGCAGTGCTGGGGCGGGGCGAGGGAGGCCCCCTGGGAACACCCGCTGTGTTGGCCCCCTCCACCGCTGCCCTGCCCTCCCCTGCCCTCCCCTGCCCCTGGGCTGAAGGGTGGAAGCCGGCGCAGGCTCTTGAGGCGTTCCGGGGCAGCCTCCGCCGTCTACGGCCATACCACCCTGAACGCGCCCGATCTCGTCTGATCTCGGAAGCTAAGCAGGGTCGGGCCTGGTTAGTACTTGGATGGGAGACCGCCTGGGAATACCGGGTGCTGTAGGCTTTTGCGCCCCCTTCCCACACGCACTTTTCTTGCGTGGCCCGGAAACAGTGTCCGTGACCGCCTCAGGCCGTGACCCCCGGGCCCGCGGGGGTAGGGCGCAGGGGCAGCCCTGGGCTCCCGGTGTCCCTTCAGGCCTGCGGCTGGCCTCCCGCCTCCCGCCTCCCGCCTCGCCTCCGGCGCCCAGCGCCCAGCGCCTGCAGTGAGCCACACTGGCCTGGCTCTCTCCAGGGACGCTAGGACACTCCAGGCGACCCGGCGGAGCCGAGCCTGGTCCAGGCCTCGACCAGTCCTGTGCACCCTGACCGACCCCCACCCCCCCCCACCACTCACACTCCCGGATGGGGGGTGGGGAGGCGCACACCTGCTTTTCCCCAGAACACAGGGCCCACCCGCAGGGGCCGCTCCCCACCCGTTCTTGCCACACCAGCAGAGCGTGGCCACCCAGGTCCTGGGAGTGAGAGAGTCCATCCAGCGTCTCTCCCTAGGTCCGTCCCTTGGCAACTCTGCCTCCCTTCCCAACGCCTTCCTCCTGAGGGTCCCAGCCCTGAGTCTGTCTCTTCACCCATCTCTCTCTCTTTCTCTCTCTCTCTCTCTATCTCTGTCTCTCTCTCTCTCTCTCTCTCTCTCTCTCACACACACACACACACACACACACACTCTGGAAGCAGATGTCTTTCTGTCTATCTCTCTGCTCATCCATCTCTCCTTCACCTTTGTGACTCTACTGGCCTGTGAGGAGGCCTCCTGTCTCCATCTCCCACTCAGTGTGTCTCTTTCCTTGGCCCTTCTGTCTGTCACCCTGTCTCTCTCGCTCTCTCTCTCTCTCTCTCTCTCTCTCTCACAAACACACACACACAGACACACACTCACTCCTCTCTTCCCCCCTCCCACCCCAGCCACCTCACTCTGGGCTGCAAGTCACCCAGTCCATGGCAGCCTCGAGACTGGGCGGTCACAGGTTCTCTCATCTCCCATCTAACTTCCCGTGGATGTAAGAGTGGATTCCCACATCCCCCTTGAAGTGAGTGCACGTCTTCAGGGTGTGTGCAGGGCAGAGGCTGAGAGAAGGCCCAGGAGGCCACAGGGTCTTAGGAGGCTGCGCTGGGAGCCAAGCAAGAGAGCAGATGTCAAAGGAGGGCAGGTGCTCCGAGAAGAGGAGGAAGCAGCCTTCGGAGCAGGCAAGTGGTTCGGGGCCAGGAGGTTGCCGGGGAGGACCACGTGCCGAGGGGAGCTGAAGGCCAAGGCCGGGCGGTGGGGCAGGGAGGCAGAGGCCCCTTTGTTCGCGGCGAACCCTCCACCTGGAGACGCCTGGCCGCGAGGCAGGGCCTGAAGGCCCGGTGGGCGCGCGACCCCCCGCAACCGCTGCTCCCCCCCGCCCCCCGCAAGGCTTGCGGGTGAGGGGGCTTCCGGTCTGGTGAGGCCGTCGACTGGGCTCTGACGGGGTTTGACTCGGAACGCTACTTTCACAGGCGGTCCTTTCCGGGAGCACAGCCCATGGACAAATGGACGGAGGGGTCTGTGCCCTTCCTCAGGGCGGTGCTGTACAGGTCCTGGTCCTTGAGGTGTACAAACAAGGCGCAGAGCCCTCCGACCTTGGCACTCAGTCCGAAGGGAGTCACTCGGGGGTGGGGTAGAGTGTGGTGGGGTGGGGGTGAGGTAGGGTAGGGTGGGGGTGGCGGTGGGGGTGCGGGGCGGCCAAGCGCTGCTGTGCAGAGTGGACAAAGCAGAGTGGATGGGGAACTCAGGGCGAGGCCCGCGCCCCAGCGGCGCACTTCTGAGCCTGGCCCTGTGACTGACTGACTGACTGACTGACTGGGA
>NW_027514600.1:0-163762 GCF_048772815.1 Callospermophilus lateralis
TCGCCAGTCTCTGCATGGGGTACTTCAAGAGGAAACAAACCATAGAGATAGAACTTAGAACTACTTCATTTTGTCAAGTTTCATGGAGCTAGCACAAACCGTGTTTGATTTAGAGTTTCAAACACATCTATCTATATAGCAGAAAACAGAGTGAAACCTAAAAATTCAAAGTGTTACTGGAAACGAACGCTTGAACCTAGAAGAGTGAAAGTTGGGCAGCGAAGTGAGATTAGTGAACTGATCATCACCACCAAGTATCATCAAGATTTGGTGAAAAAAGTTTTGCTGAGATTTCAGCAAACAAGTAGTTTTTTGGAAGCTTGGCAACCCCTTTCAAATGAAAGTGTTTTTCGCCAGTCTCTGCATGGGGTACTTCAAGAGGAAACAAACCATTAAGATAGAACTTAGAACTACTTCATTTGGTCAAGTTTCAAGGAGCTAGCACAAACCGTGTTTGATTTAGAGTTTCAAACACATCTATCTATATAGCAGAAAACAGAGTGAAACCTACAAGTTCAAAGTGTTACTGGAAACGAATGCTTCAACCTAGAAGAATAAAAATTGGGTAGCCAAGTGGGATTAGTGAACTGATCATTACCACCAAGTATCATTAAGATTTGGTGAAAAAAGTTTTGCTGAGATTTCAGCAAACTAGTAGTTTTTTGGAAGCTTGGCCACCCCTTTCAAACGAAAGTGTTTTTCGCCAGTCTCTGCATGGGGTACTTCAAGAGGAAACAAACCATAGAGATGGAACATAGAACTACTTCATTTGGTAAAGTTACAAGGAGCTAGCACAAACCGTGTTTGATTTAGAGTTTCAAACACATCTATCTATATAGCAGAAAACAGAGTGAAACCTAAAAATTCAAAGTGTTACTGGAAACGAACTCTTGAACCTAGAAGAGTGAAAGTTGGGCAGCCAAGTGAGATTAGTGAACTGATCATTACCACCAAGTATCATCAAGATTTGGTGAAAAAATGTTTGCTGAGATTTCAACAAACTAGTAGATTTGGGGAAGCTTGGCAACCCCTTTCAAACGAAAGTGTTTTTCGCCAGTCTCTGCATGGGGTACTTCAAAAGGAAACAAACCATAGAGAGAGAACTTAGAACTACTTCATTTTGTCAAGTTTCACGGAGCTAGCACAAACCGTGTTTGATTTAGAGTTTCAAACACATCTATCTATATAGCAGAAAACAGAGTGAAACCTAAAAATTCAAAGTGTTACTGGAAACGAACTCTTGAACCTAGAAGAGTGAAAGTTGGGCAACAAAGTGAGATTAGTGAACTGATCATTACCACCAAGTATCATCAAGATTTGGTGAAAAAAGGTTTGCTGAGATTTCAGCAAACTAGTAGTTTTTTTGGAAGCTTGGCAACCCCTTTCAAACGAAAGTGTTTTTCGCCAGTCTCTGCATGGCGTACTTCAAGAGGAAACAAACCATAGAGATAGAACTTAGAACTACTTCATTTGGTCAAGTTTCAAGGAGCTAGCACAAACCGTGTTTGATTTAGAATTCCAAACACATCTATCTATATAGCAGAAAACACAGTGAAACCTAAAAATTCAAAGTGTTACTGGAAACGAACTCTTGAACCTAGAAGAGTGAAAGTTGGGCAGCCAAGTGAGATTAGTGAACTGATCATTACCACCAAGTATCATCAAGATTTGGAGAAAAAAGTTTTGCTGAGATTTCAGCAAACTAGTAGTTTTTTTGGAAGCTTGGCAACCCCTTTCAAACGAAAGTGTTTTTCGCCAGTCTCTGCATGGGGTACTTCAAGAGGAAACAAACCATAGAGATAGAACTTAGAACTACTTCATTTGGTCAAGTTTCAAGGAGCTAGCACAAACCGTGTTTGATGTAGAGTTTCAAACACATCTATCTATATAGCAGAAAACAGAGTGAAACCTAAAAATTCAAAGTGTTACTGGAAACGAACGCTTGAACCTAGAAGAATGAATGTTTGGCAGCCAAGTGAGATTAGTGAACTGATCATTACTACCAAGTATCATCAAGATTTGGTGACAAAATGTTTGCTGAGATTTCAGCAAACTAGTAGTTTTTTGGAAGCTTGGCAAACCCTTTCAAACGAAAGTGTTTTTCGCCAGTCTCTGCATGGGGTACTTCAAGAGGAAACAAACCATAGAGATAGAACTCAGAAGTACTTCATTTGGTCAAGTTTCAAGGAGCTAGCACAAACCGTGTTTGATTTAGAATTCCAAACACAGCTATCTATGTATGAGAAAACAGAGTGAAACCTAAAAATTGAAACTGTTACTGGAAACGAATGCCTCAACCTAGAAGAATAAAAATTGGGCAGGAAAGTGGGATTAGTGAACTGATCATTACCACCAAGTATCATCAAGATTTGGTGAAAAAAGGTTTGCTGAGATTTCAGCAAACTAGTAGTTTTTTGGAAGCTTGGCAACCCCTTTCAAACGAAAGTGATTTTCGCCAGTCTCTGCATGGGGTACTTCAAGAGGAAACAAACCACAGAGAAAGAACTTAGGACTACTTTATTTTGTCAAGTTTCACGGAGCTAGCATATACCGTGTTTGATTTAGAGTTTCAAACACATCTATCTATATAGCAGAAAACAGAGTGAAACCTAAAAATTCAAAGTGTTACTGGAAACGATCGCTTGAACCTAGAAGAGTGAATGTTGGGCAGCCAAGTGAGATTAGTGAACTGATCATTACCACCAAGTATCATCAAGATTTGGTGAAAAAATATTTGCTGAGATTTCAGCAAACTAGTAGTTTTTTGGAAGCTTGGCAACCCCTTTCAAACGAAAGTGTTTTTCGCCAGTCTCTGCATGGGGTACTTCAAGAGGAAACAAACTATAGATATAGAGCTTAGAACTACTTCATTTGGTCAAGTTTCACGGAGCTAGTAAAACCGTGTTTGATTTAGAGTTTCAAACACATCTATCTATATAGCAGAAAACAGAGTGAAACCTAAAAATTCAAAGTGTTACTGGAAAGGAACGCTTGAACCTAGAAGAGTGAAAGTTGGGCAGCCAAGTGGGATTCATGAACTGATCATTACCACCAAGTATCATCAAGATTAGGTGAAAAAATGTTTGCTGAGATTTCAGCAAACTAGTAGTTTTTTGGAAGCTTGGCTACCCCTTTCAAACGAAAGTGTTTTTCGCCAGTCTCTGCATGGGGTACTTCAAGAAGAAAGAAACCATGGAGATAGAACTTAGAACTACTTCATTTGGTCAAGTTTCAAGGAGCTAGCACAAACCGTGTTTGATTTAGAATTCCAAACACATCTATCTATATAGCAGAAAACAGAGTGAAAACCTAAAAATTCAAAGTGTTACTGGAAAGGAACGCTTGAACCTAGAAGAGTGAAAGTTGGGCAGCCAAGTGGGATTCGTGAACTGATCATTACCACCAAGTATCATCAAGATTAGGTGAAAAAATGTTTTCTGAGATTTCAGCAAACTAGTAGTTTTTTGGAAGCTTGGCTACCCCTTTCAAACGAAAGTGTTTTTAGCCAGTCTCTGGATGGGGTACTTCAAGAAGAAACAAACCATGGAGATAGAACTTAGAACTACTTCATTTGGTCAAGTTTCAAGGAGGTAGCACAAACCGTGTTTGATTTAGAATTCCAAACACAGCTATCTATGTAAGAGAAAACAGAGTGAAACCTAAAAATTCAAACTGTTACACTAAACGAATGCTTCAACCTAGAAGAATAAAAATTGGGCAGCCAAGTGGGATTAGTGAACTGATCATTGCCACCAAGTATCATCAAGATTTGGTGAAAAAATGTTTGCTGAGATTTCAGCAAACTAGTAGTTTTTTGGAAGCTTGGCAACACCTTTCAAACGAAAGTGTTTTTCGCCAGTCTCTGAATGGGGTACTTCAAGAGGAAACAAACCATAAAGATAGAACTTAGAACTACTTCATTTGGTCAAATTTCACGGAGCTAGCACAAACCGTGTTTGATTTAGAGTTTCAAACATATCTATCTATATAGCAGAAAACAGAGTGAAACCTAAAAATTCAAAGTGTTTCTGGAAACGAACGCTTGATCCTAGAAGAATAAAAATTGGGCAGCCAAGTGGGATTAGTGAACTGATCATTACCACCAAGTATCATCAAGATTTGGTGAAAAAATGTTTGCTGAGATTTCAGCAAACTAGTAGTTTTTTGGAAGCTTGGCAACCCCTTTCAAACGAAAGTGTTTTTCGCCAGTCTCTGCATGGGGTACTTCAAGAGGAAACAAACCATAGAGATAGAACTTAGAACTACTTCATTTTGTCAAGTTTCATGGAGCCAGCACAAACCGTGTTTGATTTAGAGTTTCAAACACATCTATCTATATAGCAGAAAACAGAGTGAAACCTAAAAATTCAAAGTGTTACTGGAAACGAACGCTTGAACCTAGAAGAGTGAATGTTGGGCAGCCAAGTGAGATTAGTGAACTGATCATTACCACCAAGTATCATCAAGATTTGGTGAAAAAATGTTTGCTGAGATTTCAGCAAACTAGTAGTTTTTTGGAAGCTTGGCAACCCCTTTCAAACGAAACTGTTTTTCGCCAGTCTCTTCATGGGGTACTTCAAGAGGAAACAAACCATAGAGAAAGAACTTAGAACTACTTCATTTGGTCAAGTTTCAAGGAGCTAGCACCAACCGTGTTTGATTTAGAGTTTCAAACACATCTATCTATATAGCAGAAAACAGAGTGAAACCTAAAAATTCAAAGTGTTACTGGAAACGAACTCTTGAACCTAGAAGAGTGAAAGTTGGGCAGCCAAGTGAGATTAGTGAACTGATCATTACCACCAAGTATCATCAAGATTTGGTGAAAAAAGGTTTGCTGAGATTTCAGCAAACTAGTAGTTTTTTTGGAAGCTTGGCAACCCCTTTCAAATGAAAGTGTTTTTCGCCAGTCTCTGCATGGGGTACTTCAAGAGGAAACAAACAATAGAGATAGAACTTAGAACTACTTCATTTGGTCAAGTTTCAAGGAGCTAGCACAAACCGTGTTTGATGTAGAGTTTCAAACACATCTATCTATATAGCAGAAAACAGAGTGAAACCTAAAAATTCAAAGTGTTACTGGAAACGAACGCTTGAACCTAGAAGAATGAATGTTTGGCAGCCAAGTGAGATTAGTGAACTGATCATTACTACCAAGTATCATCAAGATTTGGTGACAAAATGTTTGCTGAGATTTCAGCAAACTAGTAGTTTTTTGGAAGCTTGGCAAACCCTTTCAAACGAAAGTGTTTTTCGCCAGTCTCTGCATGGGGTACTTCAAGAGGAAACAAACCATAGAGATAGAACTCAGAAGTACTTCATTTGGGCAAGTTTCAAGGAGCTAGCACAAACCGTGTTTGATTTAGAATTCCAAACACAGCTATCTATGTATGAGAAAACAGAGTGAAACCTAAAAATTGAAACTGTTACTGGAAACGAATGCCTCAACCTAGAAGAATTAAAATTGGGCAGGAAAGTGGGATTAGTGAACTGATCATTACCACCAAGTATCATCAAGATTTGGTGAAAAAAGGTTTGCTGAGATTTCAGCAAACTAGTAGTTTTTTGGAAGCATGGCAACCCCTTTCAAACGAAAGTGTTTTTCGCCAGTCTCTGCATGGGGTACTTCAAGAGGAAACAAACCACAGAGAAAGAACTAAGAACTACTTCATTTTGTCAAGTTTCACGGAGCTGGCACAAACCGTGTTTGATTTAGAGTTTCAAACACATCTATCTATATAGCAGAAAACAGAGTGAAACCTAAAAATTCAAAGTGTTACTGGAAACGAACGCTTGAACCTAGAAGAGTGAAAGTTGGGCAGCCAAGTGAGATTAGTGAACTGATCATTACCACCAAGTATCATCAAGATTTGGTGAAAAAAGGTTTGCTGAGATTTCAGCAAACTAGTAGTTTTTTTGGAAGCTTGGCAACCCCTTTCAAACGAAAGTGTTTTTCGCCAGTCTCTGCATGGGGTACTTCAAGAGGAAACAAACCATAGAGATAGAACTCAGAAGTACTTCATTTGGTCAAGTTTCAAGGAGCTAGCACAAACCGTGTTTGATTTAGAATTCCAAACACAGCTATCTATGTAGGAGAAAACAGAGTGAAACCTAAAAATTCAAAGTGTTACTGGAAACGAACGCTTGAACCTAGAAGAGTGAAAGTTGGGCAGCGAAGTGAGATTAGTGAACTGATCATCACCACCAAGTATCATCAAGATTTGGTGAAAAAAGTTTTGCTGAGATTTCAGCAAACTAGTAGTTTTTTTGGAAGCTTGGCAACCCCTTTCAAATGAAAGTGTTTTTCGCCAGTCTCTGCATGGGGTACTTCAAGAGGAAACAAACCATAGAGATAGAACTTAGAACTACTTCATTTGGTCAAGTTTCAAGGAGCTAGCACAAACCGTGTTTGATTTAGAGTTTCAAACACGTCTATCTATATAGCAGAAAACAGAGTGAAACCTAAAAATTCAAAGTGTTACTGGAAACGAACGCTTGAACCTAGAAGAGTGAAAGTTGGGCAGCCAAGTGAGATTAGTGAACTGATCATTACCACCAAGTATCATCAAGATTTGGTGAAAAAAGGTTTGCTGAGATTTCAGCAAAATAGTAGTTTTTTTGGAAGCTTGGCAACCCCTTTCAAACGAAAGTGTTTTTCGCCAGTCTCTGCATGGGGTACTTCAAGAGGAAACAAACCATAGAGATAGAATTTAGAACTACTTCATTTGGTCAAGTTTCAAGGAGCTAGCACAAACCGTTTTTGATGTAGAGTTTCAAACACATCTATCTATATAGCAGAAAACAGTGTGAAACCTAAAAATTCAAAGTGTTACTGGAAACGAACGCTTGAACCAAGAAGAATGAATGTTGGGCAGCCAAGTGAGATTAGTTAACTGATCATTACCACCAAGTATCATCAAGATTTGGTGAAAAAATGTTTGCTGAGATTTCAGCAAACTAGTAGTTTTTTGGAAGCTTGGCAACCCCTTTCAAACGAAAGTGTTTTTCGCCAGTCTCTGCATGGGGTACTTCAAGAGGAAACAAACCATAGAGAAAGAACTCATAACTACTTCATTTGGTCAAGTTTCAAGGAGCTAGCACAAACCGTGTTTGATTTAGAATTCCAAACACAGCTATCTATGTAGGAGAAAACAGAGTGAAACCTAAAAATTCAAACTGTTACTGGAAACGAATTCTTCAACCTAGAAGAATAAAAATTGGGCAGCCAAGTGGGATTAGTGAACTGATCATTACCACCAAGTATCAACCAGATTTGGTGAAAAAAGGTTTGCTGAGATTTCAGCAAACTAGTAGTTTTTTGGAAGCTTGGCAACCCCTTTCAAACGAAAGTGTTTTTCGCCAGTCTCTGCATGGGGTACTTCAAGAGGAAACAAACCATAGAGATAGAACTTAGAACTACTTCATTTGGTCAAGTTTCAAGGAGCTAGCACAAACCGTGTTTGATTTAGAATTCCAAACACAGCTATCTATGTAGGAGAAAACAGAGTGAAACCTAAAAATTCAAACTGTTACTGGAAACGAATGCTTCAACCTAGAAGAATAAAAATTGGGCAGCCATGTGGGATTAGTGAACTGATCATTACCACCAAGTATCATCAAGATTAGGTGAAAAAATGTTTGCTGAGATTTCAGCAAACTAGTAGTATTTTGGAAGCTTGGCAACCCCTTTGAAACGAAAGTGTTTTTCGCCAGTGTCTGCATGGGGTACTTCAAGAGGAAACAAACCATAGAGATGGAACTTAGAACTACTTCATTTTGTCAAGTTTCACGGAGCTAGCACAAACCGTGTTTGATTTAGAGTTTCAAACACATCTATCTATATAGCAGAAAACAGAGTGAAACCTAAAAATTCAAAGTGTTACTGGAAACGAACGCTTGAACCTAGAAGAGTGAAAGTTGGGCAGCGAAGTGAGATTAGTGAACTGATCATCACCACCAAGTATCATCAAGATTTGGTGAAAAAAGTTTTGCTGAGATTTCAGCAAACTAGTAGTTTTTTGGAAGCTTGGCAATCCCTTTCCAATGAAAGTGTTTTTCGCCAGTCTCTGCATGGGGTACTTCAAGAGGAAACAAACCATAGAGATAGAACTTAGAACTACTTCATTTGGTCAAGTTTCAAGGAGCTAGCACAAACCGTGTTTGATTTAGAGTTTCAAACACATCTATCTATATAGCAGAAAACAGAGTGAAACCTACAAGTTCAAAGTGTTACTGGAAACGAATGCTTCAACCTAGAAGAATAAAATTTGGGTAGCCAAGTGGGATTAGTGAACTGATCATTACCACCAAGTATCATTAAGATTTGGTGAAAAAAGTTTTGCTGAGATTTCAGCAAACTAGTAGTTTTTTGGAAGCTTGGCCACCCCTTTCAAACGAAAGTGTTTTTCGCCAGTCTCTCCATGGATTACTTCAAGAGGAAAAAACCATAGAGATGGAACATAGAACTACTTCATTTGGTAAAGTTACAAGGAGCTAGCACAAACCGTGTTTGATTTAGAATTTCAAACACATCTATCTATATAGCAGAAAACAGAGTGAAACCTAAAAATTCAAAGTGTTACTGGAAACGAACTCTTGAACCTAGAAGAGTGAAAGTTGCGCAGCCAAGTGAGATTAGTGAACTGATCATTACCACCAAGTATCATCAAGATTTGGTGAAAAAATATTTGCTGAGATTTCAACAAACTAGTAGTTTTGGGGAAGCTTGGCAACCCCTTTCAAATGAAAGTGTTTTTCGCCAGTCTCTGCATGGGGTACTTCAAGAGGAAACAAACCATAGAGATAGAACTTAGAACTACTTCATTTGGTCAAGTTTCAAGGAGCTAGCACAAACCGTGTTTGATTTAGAGTTTCAAACACATCTATCTATATAGCAGAAAACAGAGTGAAACCTACAAGTTTAAAGTGTTACTGGAAACGAATGCTTCAACCCAGAAGAATAAAAATTGGGTAGCCAAGTGGGATTAGTGAACTGATCATTACCACCAAGTATCATTAAGATTTAGTGAAAAAAGTTTTGCTGAGATTTCAGCAAACTAGTAGTTTTTTGGAAGCTTGGCCACCCCTTTCAAACGAAAGTGTTTTTCGCCAGTCTCTGCATGGGGTACTTTAAGAGGAAACAAACCATAGAGATGGAACATAGAACTACTTCATTTGGTAAAGTTACAAGGAGCTAGCACAAACCGTGTTTGATTTAGAGTTTCAAACACATCTATCTATATAGCAGAAAACAGAGTGAAACCTAAAAATTCAAAGTGTTACTGGAAACGAACTCTTGAACCTAGAAGAGTGAAAGTTGGGCAGCCAAGTGAGATTAGTGAACTGATCATTACCACCAAGTATCATCAAGATTTGGGGAAAAAAATGTTTGCTGAGATTTCAACAAACTAGTAGTTTTTGGGAAGCTTGGCAACCCCTTTCAAACGAAAGTGTTTTTCGCCAGTCTCTGCATGGGGTACTTCAAGAGGAAACAAACCATAGAGAGAGAACTTAGAACTACTTCATTTTGTCAAGTTTCACGGAGCTAGCACAAACCGTGTTTGATTTAGAGTTTCAAACACATCTATCTATATAGCAGAAAACAGAGTGAAACCTAAAAATTCAAAGTGTTACTGGAAACGAACTCTTGAACCTAGAAGAGTGAAAGTTGGGCAGCCAAGTGAGATTAGTGAACTGATCATTACCACCAAGTATCATCAAGATTTGGTGAAAAAAGGTTTGCTGAGATTTCAGCAAACTAGTAGTTTTTTTGGAAGCTTGGCAACCCCTTTCAAACGAAAGTGTTTTTCGCCAGTCTCTGCATGGGGTACTTCAAGAGGAAACAAACCATAGAGATAGAACTTAGAACTACTTCATTTGGTCAAGTTTCAAGGAGCTAGCACAAACCGTGTTTGATGTAGAGTTTCAAACACATCTATCTATATAGCAGAAAACAGAGTGAAACCTAAAAATTCAAAGTGTTACTGGAAACGAACGCTTGAACCTAGAAGAATGAATGTTTGGCAGCCAAGTGAGATTAGTGAACTGATCATTACTACCAAGTATCATCAAGATTTGGTGACAAAATGTTTGCTGAGATTTCAGCAAACTAGTAGTTTTTTGGAAGCTTGGCAAACCCTTTCAAACGAAAGTGTTTTTCGCCAGTCTCTGCATGGGGTACTTCAAGAGGAAACAAACCATAGAGATAGAACTCAGAAGTACTTCATTTGGTCAAGTTTCAAGGAGCTAGCACAAACCGTGTTTGATTTAGAATTCCAAACACAGCTATCTATGTATGAGAAAACAGAGTGAAACCTAAAAATTGAAACTGTTACTGGAAACGAATGCCTCAACCTAGAAGAATAAAAATTGGGCAGGAAAGTGGGATTAGTGAACTGATCATTACCACCAAGTATCATCAAGATTTGGTGAAAAAAGGTTTGCTGAGATTTCAGCAAACTAGTAGTTTTTTGGAAGCTTGGCAACCCCTTTCAAACGAAAGTGATTTTCGCCAGTCTCTGCATGGGGTACTTCAAGAGGAAACAAACCACAGAGAAAGAACTTAGAACTACTTCATTTTGTCAAGTTTCATGGAGCTAGCACAAACCGTGTTTGATTTAGAGTTTCAAACACATCTATCTATATAGCAGAAAACAGAGTGAAACCTAAAAATTCAAAGTGTTACTGGAAAGGAACGCTTGAACCTAGAAGAGTGAAAGTTGGGCAGCCAAGTGAGATTAGTGAACTGATCATTACCACCAAGTATCATCAAGATTTGGTGAAAAAAGGTTTGCTGAGATTTCAGCAAACTAGTAGTTTTTTTGGAAGCTTGGCAACCCCTTTCAAACGAAAGTGTTTTTCGCCAGTCTCTGCATGGGGTACTTCAAGAGGAAACAAACCATAGAGATAGAACTTAGAACTACTTCATTTGGTCAAGTTTCAAGGAGCTAGCACAAACCGTGTTTGATTTAGAATTCCAAACACAGCTATCTATGTAGGAGAAAACAGAGTGAAACCTAAAAATTCAAACTGTTACTGGAAACGAATGCTTCAAACTAGAAGAATAAAAATTGGGCAGCCACGTGGGATTAGTGAACTGATCATTACCACCAAGTATCATCAAGATTTGGTGAAAAAAGGTTTGCTGAGATTTCAGCAAACTAGTAGATTTTTGGAAGCTTGGCAACCCCTTTCAAACGAAAGTGTTTTTCGCCAGTCTCTGCATGGGGTACTTCAAGAGGAAACAAACCATAGACATAAAACTTAGAACTACTTCATTTGGTCAAGTTTCAAGGAGCTAGCACAAACCGTGTTTGATTTAGAATTCAAAACACAGCTATCTATGTAGGAGATAACAGAGAGAAACCTAAAAATTCAAACTGTTACTGGAAACGAATGCTTCAACCTAGAAGAATAAAAATTGGGCAGCCATGTGGGATTAGTGAACTGATCATTACCACCAAGTATCATCAAGATTAGGTGAAAAAATGTTTGCTGAGATTTCAGCAAACTAGTAGTATTTTGGAAGCTTGGCAACCCCTTTGAAACGAAAGTGTTTTTCGCCAGTCTCTGCATGGGGTACTTCAAGAGGAAACAAACCATAGAGATAGAACTTAGAACTACTTCATTTTGTCAAGTTTCACGGAGCTAGCACAAACTGTGTTTGATTTAGAGTTTCAAACACATCTATCTATATAGCAGAAAACAGAGTGAAACCTAAAAATTCAAAGTGTTACTGGAAACGAACGCTTGAACCTAGAAGAGTGAATGTTGGGCAGCGAAGTGAGATTAGTGAACTATCATCAACACCAAGTATCATCAAGATTTGGTGAAAAAAGTTTTGTTGAGATTTCAGCAAACTAGTAGTTTTTTGGAAGCTTGGCAACCCCTTTCTAATGAAAGTGTTTTTCGCCAGTCTCTGCATGGGGTACTTCAAGAGGAAACAAACCATAGAGATAGAACTTAGAACTACTTCATTTGGTCAAGTTTCAAGGAGCTAGCACAAACCGTGTTTGATTTAGAGTTTCAAACACATCTATCTATATAGCAGAAAACAGAAGAAACCTACAAGTTCAAAGTGTTACTGGAAACGAATGCTTCAACCTAGAAGAATAAAAATTGGGTAGCCAAGTGGGATTAGTGAACTGATCATTACCACCAAGTATCATTAAGATTTAGTGAAAAAAGTTTTGCTGAGATTTCAGCAAACTAGTAGTTTTTTGGAAGCTTGGCCACCCCTTTCAAACGAAAGTGTTTTTCGCCAGTCTCTGCATGGGGTACTTCAAGAGGAAACAAACCATAGAGATGGAACATAGAACTACTTCATTTGGTAAAGTTACAAGGAGCTAGCACAAACCGTGTTTGATTTAGAATTCCAAACACAGCTATCTATGTAGGAGAAAACAGAGTGAATCCTAAAAATTCAAACTGTTACTGGAAACGAATGCTTCAACCTAGAAGAATAAAAATTGGGCAGCCACGTGGGATTAGTGAACTGATCATTACCACCAAGTATCATCAAGATTTGGTGAAAAAATGTTTGCTGAGATTTCAGCAAACTAGTAGTTTTTTGGAAGCTTGGCAACCCCTTTCAAACGAAAGTGTTTTTCGCCAGTCTCTGCATGGGGTACTTCAAGAGGAAACAAACCATAGACATAAAACTTAGAACTACTTCATTTGGTCAAGTTTCAAGGAGCTAGCACAAACCGTGTTTGATTTAGAATTCAAAACACAGCTATCTATGTAGGAGAAAACAGAGTGAAACCTAAAAATTCAAACTGTTACTGGAAACGAATGCTTCAACCTAGAAGAATAAAAATTGGGCAGCCATGTGGGATTAGTGAACTGATCATTACCACCAAGTATCATCAAGATTAGGTGAAAAAATGTTTGCTGAGATTTCAGCAAACTAGTAGTATTTTGGAAGCTTGGCAACCCCTTTGAAACGAAAGTGTTTTTCGCCAGTCTCTGCATGGGGTACTTCAAGAGGAAACAAACCATAGAGATAGAACTTAGAACTACTTCATTTGGTCAAGTTTCAAGGAGCTAGCACAAACCGTGTTTGATTTAGAGTTTCAAACACATCTATCTATATAGCAGAAAACAGAGTGAAACCTACAAGTTCAAAGTGTTACTGGAAACTAATGCTTCAACCTAGAAGAATAAAAATTGGGTAGCCAAGTGGGATTAGTGAACTGATGATTACCACCAAGTATCATTAAGATTTAGTGAAAAAAGTTTTGCTGAGATTTCAGCAAACTAGTAGTTTTTTGAAAGCTTGGCCACCCCTTTCAAACGAAAGTGTTTTTCGCCAGTCTCTGCATGGGGTACTTCAAGAGGAAACAAACCATAGAGATGGAACATAGAACTACTTATTTGGTAAAGTTACAAGGAGCTAGCACAAACCGTGTTTGATATAGAGTTTCAAACACATCTATCTATATAGCAGAAAACAGAGTGAAACCTAAAAATTCAAAGTGTTACTGGAAACGAACTCTTGAACCTAGAAGAGTGAAAGTTGGGCAGCCAAGTGAGATTAGTGAACTGATCATTACCACCAAGTATCATCAAGATTTGGTGAAAAAATGTTTGCTGAGATTTCAACAAACTAGTAGTTTTTGGGAAGCTTGGCAACCCCTTTCAAACGAAAGTGTTTTTCGCCAGTCTCTGCATGGGGTACTTCAAGAGGAAACAAACCATAGAGAGAGAACTTAGAACTACTTCATTTGGTCAAGTTTCACGGAGCTAGCACAAACCGTGTTTGATTTAGAGTTTCAAACACATCTATCTATATAGCAGAAAACAGAGTGAAACCTAAAAATTCAAAGTGTTACTGGAAACGAACTCTTGAACCTAGAAGAGTGAAAGTTGGGCAGCCAAGTGAGATTAGTGAACTGATCATTACCACCAAGTATCATCAAGATTTGGAGAAAAAAGTTTTGCTGAGATTTCAGCAAACTAGTAGTTTTTTTGGAAGCTTGGCAACCCCTTTCAAACGAAAGTGTTTTTCGCCAGTCTCTGCATGGGGTACTTCAAGAGGAAACAAACCATAGAGATAGAACTTAGAACTACTTCATTTGGTCAAGTTTCAAGGAGCTAGCACAAACCGTGTTTGATGTAGAGTTTCAAACACATCTATCTATATAGCAGAAAACAGAGTGAAACCTAAAAATTCAAAGTGTTACTGGAAACGAACGCTTGAACCTAGAAGAATGAATGTTTGGCAGCCAAGTGAGATTAGTGAACTGATCATTACTACCAAGTATCATCAAGATTTGGTGACAAAATGTTTGCTGAGATTTCAGCAAACTAGTAGTTTTTTGGAAGCTTGGCAAACCCTTTCAAACGAAAGTGTTTTTCGCCAGTCTCTGCATGGGGTACTTCAAGAGGAAACAAACCATAGAGATAGAACTCAGAAGTACTTCATTTGGTCAAGTTTCAAGGAGCTAGCACAAACCGTGTTTGATTTAGAATTCCAAACACAGCTATCTATGTATGAGAAAACAGAGTGAAACCTAAAAATTGAAACTGTTACTGGAAACGAATGCCTCAACCTAGAAGAATAAAAATTGGGCAGGAAAGTGGGATTAGTGAACTGATCATTACCACCAAGTATCATCAAGATTTGGTGAAAAAAGGTTTGCTGAGATTTCAGCAAACTAGTAGTTTTTTGGAAGCTTGGCAACCCCTTTCAAACGAAAGTGATTTTCGCCAGTCTCTGCATGGGGTACTTCAAGAGGAAACAAACCACAGAGAAAGAACTTAGAACTACTTCATTTGGTCAAGTTTCAAGGAGCTAGCACAAACCGTGTTTGATGTAGAGTTTCAAACACATGTATCTATACAGCAGAAAACAGAGTGAAACCTAAAAATTCAAAGTGTTACTGGAAACGAACGCTTGAACCTAGAAGAATGAATGTTGGGCAGCCAAGTGAGATTAGTTAACTGATCATTACCACCAAGTATCATCAAGATTTGATTACAAAATGTTTGCTGAGATTTCAGCAAACTAGTAGTTTTTTGGAAGCTTGGCAACCCCTTTCAAACGAAAGTGTTTTTCGCCAGTCTCTGCAGTGGGTACTTCAAGAGGAAACAAACCATAGAGATAGAACTCAGAACTACTTCATTTGTCAAGTTTCAAGGAGCTAGCACAAACCGTGTTTGATTTAGAATTCCAAACACAGCTATCTATGTAGGAGAAAACAGAGTGAAACCTAAAAATTCAAACTGTTACTGGAAACGAATGCTTCAACCTAGAAGAATAAAAATTGGGCAGCCATGTGGGTTTAGTGAACTGATCATTACCACCAAGTATCATCAAGATTAGGTGAAAAAATGTTTGCTGAGATTTCAGCAAACTAGTAGTATTTTGGAAGCTTGGCAACCCCTTTGAAACGAAAGTGTTTTTCGCCAGTCTCTGCATGGGGTACTTCAAGAGGAAACAAACCATAGAGATAGAACTTAGAACTACTTCATTTTGTCAAGTTTCATGGAGCTAGCACAAACCGTGTTTGATTTAGAGTTTCAAACACATCTATCTATATAGCAGAAAACAGAGTGAAACCTAAAAATTCAAAGTGTTACTGGAAACGAACGCTTGAACCTAGAAGAGTGAAAGTTGGGCAGCGAAGTGAGATTAGTGAACTGATCATCACCACCAAGTATCATCAAGATTTGGTGAAAAAAGTTTTGCTGAGATTTCAGCAAACAAGTAGTTTTTTGGAAGCTTGGCAACCCCTTTCAAATGAAAGTGTTTTTCGCCAGTCTCTGCATGGGGTACTTCAAGAGGAAACAAACCATTAAGATAGAACTTAGAACTACTTCATTTGGTCAAGTTTCAAGGAGCTAGCACAAACCGTGTTTGATTTAGAGTTTCAAACACATCTATCTATATAGCAGAAAACAGAGTGAAACCTACAAGTTCAAAGTGTTACTGGAAACGAATGCTTCAACCTAGAAGAATAAAAATTGGGTAGCCAAGTGGGATTAGTGAACTGATCATTACCACCAAGTATCATTAAGATTTGGTGAAAAAAGTTTTGCTGAGATTTCAGCAAACTAGTAGTTTTTTGGAAGCTTGGCCACCCCTTTCAAACGAAAGTGTTTTTCGCCAGTCTCTGCATGGGGTACTTCAAGAGGAAACAAACCATAGAGATGGAACATAGAACTACTTCATTTGGTAAAGTTACAAGGAGCTAGCACAAACCGTGTTTGATTTAGAGTTTCAAACACATCTATCTATATAGCAGAAAACAGAGTGAAACCTAAAAATTCAAAGTGTTACTGGAAACGAACTCTTGAACCTAGAAGAGTGAAAGTTGGGCAGCCAAGTGAGATTAGTGAACTGATCATTACCACCAAGTATCATCAAGATTTGGTGAAAAAATGTTTGCTGAGATTTCAACAAACTAGTAGATTTGGGGAAGCTTGGCAACCCCTTTCAAACGAAAGTGTTTTTCGCCAGTCTCTGCATGGGGTACTTCAAAAGGAAACAAACCATAGAGAGAGAACTTAGAACTACTTCATTTTGTCAAGTTTCACGGAGCTAGCACAAACCGTGTTTGATTTAGAGTTTCAAACACATCTATCTATATAGCAGAAAACAGAGTGAAACCTAAAAATTCAAAGTGTTACTGGAAACGAACTCTTGAACCTAGAAGAGTGAAAGTTGGGCAGCAAAGTGAGATTAGTGAACTGATCATTACCACCAAGTATCATCAAGATTTGGTGAAAAAAGGTTTGCTGAGATTTCAGCAAACTAGTAGTTTTTTTGGAAGCTTGGCAACCCCTTTCAAACGAAAGTGTTTTTCGCCAGTCTCTGCATGGCGTACTTCAAGAGGAAACAAACCATAGAGATAGAACTTAGAACTACTTCATTTGGTCAAGTTTCAAGGAGCTAGCACAAACCGTGTTTGATTTAGAATTCCAAACACATCTATCTATATAGCAGAAAACACAGTGAAACCTAAAAATTCAAAGTGTTACTGGAAACGAACTCTTGAACCTAGAAGAGTGAAAGTTGGGCAGCCAAGTGAGATTAGTGAACTGATCATTACCACCAAGTATCATCAAGATTTGGAGAAAAAAGTTTTGCTGAGATTTCAGCAAACTAGTAGTTTTTTTGGAAGCTTGGCAACCCCTTTCAAACGAAAGTGTTTTTCGCCAGTCTCTGCATGGGGTACTTCAAGAGGAAACAAACCATAGAGATAGAACTTAGAACTACTTCATTTGGTCAAGTTTCAAGGAGCTAGCACAAACCGTGTTTGATGTAGAGTTTCAAACACATCTATCTATATAGCAGAAAACAGAGTGAAACCTAAAAATTCAAAGTGTTACTGGAAACGAACGCTTGAACCTAGAAGAATGAATGTTTGGCAGCCAAGTGAGATTAGTGAACTGATCATTACTACCAAGTATCATCAAGATTTGGTGACAAAATGTTTGCTGAGATTTCAGCAAACTAGTAGTTTTTTGGAAGCTTGGCAAACCCTTTCAAACGAAAGTGTTTTTCGCCAGTCTCTGCATGGGGTACTTCAAGAGGAAACAAACCATAGAGATAGAACTCAGAAGTACTTCATTTGGTCAAGTTTCAAGGAGCTAGCACAAACCGTGTTTGATTTAGAATTCCAAACACAGCTATCTATGTATGAGAAAACAGAGTGAAACCTAAAAATTGAAACTGTTACTGGAAACGAATGCCTCAACCTAGAAGAATAAAAATTGGGCAGGAAAGTGGGATTAGTGAACTGATCATTACCACCAAGTATCATCAAGATTTGGTGAAAAAAGGTTTGCTGAGATTTCAGCAAACTAGTAGTTTTTTGGAAGCTTGGCAACCCCTTTCAAACGAAAGTGATTTTCGCCAGTCTCTGCATGGGGTACTTCAAGAGGAAACAAACCACAGAGAAAGAACTTAGAACTACTTCATTTGGTCAAGTTTCAAGGAGCTAGCACAAACCGTGTTTGATGTAGAGTTTCAAACACATGTATCTATACAGCAGAAAACAGAGTGAAACCTAAAAATTCAAAGTGTTACTGGAAACGAACGCTTGAACCTAGAAGAATGAATGTTGGGCAGCCAAGTGAGATTAGTTAACTGATCATTACCACCAAGTATCATCAAGATTTGATTACAAAATGTTTGCTGAGATTTCAGCAAACTAGTAGTTTTTTGGAAGCTTGGCAACCCCTTTCAAACGAAAGTGTTTTTCGCCAGTCTCTGCAGTGGGTACTTCAAGAGGAAACAAACCATAGAGATAGAACTCAGAACTACTTCATTTGTCAAGTTTCAAGGAGCTAGCACAAACCGTGTTTGATTTAGAATTCCAAACACAGCTATCTATGTAGGAGAAAACAGAGTGAAACCTAAAAATTCAAACTGTTACTGGAAACGAATTCTTCAACCTAGAAGAATAAAAATTGGGCAGCCATGTGGGTTTAGTGAACTGATCATTACCACCAAGTATCATCAAGATTAGGTGAAAAAATGTTTGCTGAGATTTCAGCAAACTAGTAGTATTTTGGAAGCTTGGCAACCCCTTTGAAACGAAAGTGTTTTTCGCCAGTCTCTGCATGGGGTACTTCAAGAGGAAACAAACCATAGAGATAGAACTTAGAACTACTTCATTTTGTCAAGTTTCATGGAGCTAGCACAAACCGTGTTTGATTTAGAGTTTCAAACACATCTATCTATATAGCAGAAAACAGAGTGAAACCTAAAAATTCAAAGTGTTACTGGAAACGAACTCTTGAACCTAGAAGAGTGAAAGTTGGGCAGCCAAGTGAGATTAGTGAACTGATCATTACCACCAAGTATCATCAAGATTTGGTGAAAAAATGTTTGCTGAGATTTCAACAAACTAGTAGATTTGGGGAAGCTTGGCAACCCCTTTCAAACGAAAGTGTTTTTCGCCAGTCTCTGCATGGGGTACTTCAAAAGGAAACAAACCATAGAGAGAGAACTTAGAACTACTTCATTTTGTCAAGTTTCACGGAGCTAGCACAAACCGTGTTTGATTTAGAGTTTCAAACACATCTATCTATATAGCAGAAAACAGAGTGAAACCTAAAAATTCAAAGTGTTACTGGAAACGAACTCTTGAACCTAGAAGAGTGAAAGTTGGGCAGCAAAGTGAGATTAGTGAACTGATCATTACCACCAAGTATCATCAAGATTTGGTGAAAAAAGGTTTGCTGAGATTTCAGCAAACTAGTAGTTTTTTTGGAAGCTTGGCAACCCCTTTCAAACGAAAGTGTTTTTCGCCAGTCTCTGCATGGCGTACTTCAAGAGGAAACAAACCATAGAGATAGAACTTAGAACTACTTCATTTGGTCAAGTTTCAAGGAGCTAGCACAAACCGTGTTTGATTTAGAATTCCAAACACATCTATCTATATAGCAGAAAACACAGTGAAACCTAAAAATTCAAAGTGTTACTGGAAACGAACACTTGAACCTAGAAGAGTGAAAGTTGGGCAGCCAAGTGAAATTAGTGAACTGATCATTACCACCAAGTATCATCAAGATTTGGTGAAATAATATTTGCTGAGATTTCAGCAAACTAGTAGTTTTTTGGAAGCTTGGCAATCCCTTTCAAACGAAAGTGTTTTTCGCCAGTCTCTGCATGGGGTATTCAAGAGGAAACAAACCATAGAGATAGAACTTAGAACTACTTCATTTTGTCAAGTTTCATGGAGCTAGCACAAACCGTGTTTGATTTAGAGTTTCAAACACATGTATCTATATAGCAGAAAACAGAGTGAAACCTAAAAATTCAAAGTGTTACTGGAAACGAACACTTGAACTTAGAAGAGTGAATGTTGGGAAGCCAAGTGAGATTAGTGAACTGATCATTACCACCAAGTATCATCAAGATTTGGTGAAAAAAGGTTTGCAGAGATTTCAGCAAACTAGTAGTTTTTTGGAAGCTTGGCAACCCCTTTCAAACGAAAGTGTTTTTCGCCAGTCTCTGCATGGGGTACTTCAAGAGGAAACAAACCATAGAGAAAGAACTTAGGACTACTTTATTTTGTCAAGTTTCACGGAGCTAGCATATACCGTGTTTGATTTAGAGTTTCAAACACATCTATCTATATAGCAGAAAACAGAGTGAAACCTAAAAATTCAAAGTGTTACTGGAAACGATCGCTTGAACCTAGAAGAGTGAATGTTGGGCAGCCAAGTGAGATTAGTGAACTGATCATTACCACCAAGTATCATCAAGATTTGGTGAAAAAATATTTGCTGAGATTTCAGCAAACTAGTAGTTTTTTGGAAGCTTGGCAACCCCTTTCAAACGAAAGTGTTTTTCGCCAGTCTCTGCATGGGGTACTTCAAGAGGAAACAAACTATAGATATAGAGCTTAGAACTACTTCATTTGGTCAAGTTTCACGGAGCTAGTAAAACCGTGTTTGATTTAGAGTTTCAAACACATCTATCTATATAGCAGAAAACAGAGTGAAACCTAAAAATTCAAAGTGTTACTGGAAAGGAACGCTTGAACCTAGAAGAGTGAAAGTTGGGCAGCCAAGTGGGATTCATGAACTGATCATTACCACCAAGTATCATCAAGATTAGGTGAAAAAATGTTTGCTGAGATTTCAGCAAACTAGTAGTTTTTTGGAAGCTTGGCTACCCCTTTCAAACGAAAGTGTTTTTCGCCAGTCTCTGCATGGGGTACTTCAAGAAGAAAGAAACCATGGAGATAGAACTTAGAACTACTTCATTTGGTCAAGTTTCAAGGAGCTAGCACAAACCGTGTTTGATTTAGAATTCCAAACACATCTATCTATATAGCAGAAAACAGAGTGAAAACCTAAAAATTCAAAGTGTTACTGGAAAGGAACGCTTGAACCTAGAAGAGTGAAAGTTGGGCAGCCAAGTGGGATTCGTGAACTGATCATTACCACCAAGTATCATCAAGATTAGGTGAAAAAATGTTTTCTGAGATTTCAGCAAACTAGTAGTTTTTTGGAAGCTTGGCTACCCCTTTCAAACGAAAGTGTTTTTAGCCAGTCTCTGGATGGGGTACTTCAAGAAGAAACAAACCATGGAGATAGAACTTAGAACTACTTCATTTGGTCAAGTTTCAAGGAGGTAGCACAAACCGTGTTTGATTTAGAATTCCAAACACAGCTATCTATGTAAGAGAAAACAGAGTGAAACCTAAAAATTCAAACTGTTACACTAAACGAATGCTTCAACCTAGAAGAATAAAAATTGGGCAGCCAAGTGGGATTAGTGAACTGATCATTGCCACCAAGTATCATCAAGATTTGGTGAAAAAATGTTTGCTGAGATTTCAGCAAACTAGTAGTTTTTTGGAAGCTTGGCAACACCTTTCAAACGAAAGTGTTTTTCGCCA
The DNA here is from genome assembly GCF_048772815.1 of Callospermophilus lateralis. Lineage (NCBI taxonomy): Eukaryota > Metazoa > Chordata > Mammalia > Rodentia > Sciuridae > Callospermophilus > Callospermophilus lateralis. The sequence goes on from NW_027514600.1 coordinate 21,363, forward strand.
GTCTCTGAATGGGGTACTTCAAGAGGAAACAAACCATAAAGATAGAACTTAGAACTACTTCATTTGGTCAAATTTCACGGAGCTAGCACAAACCGTGTTTGATTTAGAGTTTCAAACATATCTATCTATATAGCAGAAAACAGAGTGAAACCTAAAAATTCAAAGTGTTTCTGGAAACGAACGCTTGATCCTAGAAGAATAAAAATTGGGCAGCCAAGTGGGATTAGTGAACTGATCATTACCACCAAGTATCATCAAGATTTGGTGAAAAAATGTTTGCTGAGATTTCAGCAAACTAGTAGTTTTTTGGAAGCTTGGCAACCCCTTTCAAACGAAAGTGTTTTTCGCCAGTCTCTGCATGGGGTACTTCAAGAGGAAACAAACCATAGAGATAGAACTTAGAACTACTTCATTTTGTCAAGTTTCATGGAGCTAGCACAAACCGTGTTTGATTTAGAGTTTCAAACACATCTATCTATATAGCAGAAAACAGAGTGAAACCTAAAAATTCAAAGTGTTACTGGAAACGAACGCTTGAACCTAGAAGAGTGAATGTTGGGCAGCCAAGTGAGATTAGTGAACTGATCATTACCACCAAGTATCATCAAGATTTGGTGAAAAAATGTTTGCTGAGATTTCAGCAAACTAGTAGTTTTTTGGAAGCTTGGCAACCCCTTTCAAACGAAACTGTTTTTCGCCAGTCTCTTCATGGGGTACTTCAAGAGGAAACAAACCATAGAGAAAGAACTTAGAACTACTTCATTTGGTCAAGTTTCAAGGAGCTAGCACCAACCGTGTTTGATTTAGAGTTTCAAACACATCTATCTATATAGCAGAAAACAGAGTGAAACCTAAAAATTCAAAGTGTTCCTGGAAACGAACGCTTGATCCTAGAAGAGTGAATGTTGGGCAGCCAAGTGAGATTAGTGAACTGATCATTACCACCAAGTATCATCAAGATTTGGTGAAAAAATGTTTGCTGAGATTTCAGCAAACTAGTAGTTTTTTGGAAGCTTGGCAACCCCTTTCAAACGAAAGTGTTTTTCGAAAGTCTCTGCATGGGGCACTTCAAGAGGAAACAAACCTAGAGATAGAACTTAGAACTACTTCATTTGGTCAAGTTTCACAGAGCTAGCACAAACCGTGTTTGATTTAGAGTTTCAAACACATCTATCTATATAGCAGAAAACAGAGTGAAACCTAAAAATTCAAAGTGTTACTGGAAAGGAACGCTTGAACCTAGAAGAGTGAAAGTTGGGCAGCCAAGTGGGATTAGTGAACTGATCATTACCACCAAGTATCATCAAGATTTGGTGAAAAAATGTTTGCTGAGATTTCAGCAAACTAGTAGTTTTTTGGAAGCTTGGCAACCCCTTTCAAACGAAAGTGTTTTTTGCCAGTCTCTGCATTGGGTACTTCAAGAGGAAACAAACCATAGAGATAGAACTTAGAACTACTTCATTTGGTCAAGTTTCAAGGAGCTAGCACAAACCGTGTTTGATTTAGAATTCCAAACACAGCTATCTATGTAGGAGAAAACAGAGTGAAACCTAAAAATTCAAACTGTTACTGGAAACGAATGCTTCAACCTAGAAGAATAAAAATTGTTCAGCCAAGTGGGATTAGTGAACTGATCATTACCACCAAGTATCATCAAGATTTGGTGAAAAAAGGTTTGCTGAGATTTCAGCAAACTAGTAGTTTTTTGGAAGCTTGGCAACCCATTTCACACGAAAGTGTTTTTCGCCAGTCTCTGCATGGGGTACTTCAAGAGGAAACAAACCATAGAGATAGAACTTAGAACTACTTCATTTGGTCAAGTTTCAAGGAGCTAGCACAAACCGTGTTTGATTTAGAATTCCAAACACAGCTATCTATGTAGGAGAAAACAGAGTGAAACCTAAAAATTCAAACTGTTACTGGAAACGAATGCTTCAACCTAGAAGAATAAAAATTGGGCAGCCAAGTGGGATTAGTGAACTGATCATTACCACCAAGTATCATCAAGATTTGGTGAAAAAAGTTTTGCTGAGATTTCAGCAAACTAGTAGTTTTTTAGAAGCTTGGCAACCCCTTTCAAACGAAAGTGTTTTTCGCCAGTCTCTGCATGGGGTACTTCAAGAGGAAACAAACCATAGAGATAGAACTTAGAACTACTTCATTTGGTCAAGTTTCAAGGAGCTAGCACAAACCGTGTTTGATTTAGAATTCCAAACACAGCTATCTATGTAGGAGAAAACAGAGTGAAACCTAAAAATTCAAACTGTTACTGGAAACGAATGCTTCAACCTAGAAGAATAAAAATTGGGCAGCCATGTGGGATTAGTGAACTGATCATTACCACCAAGTATCATCAAGATTAGGTGAAAAAATGTTTGCTGAGATTTCAGCAAACTAGTAGTATTTTGAAAGCTTGGCAACCACTTTGAAACGAAAGTGTTTTTCGCCAGTCTCTGCATGGGGTACTTCAAGAGGAAACAAACCATAGAGATAGAACTTAGAACTACTTCATTTTGTCAAGTTTCACGGAGCTAGCACAAACCGTGTTTGATTTAGAGTTTCAAACACATCTATCTATATAGCAGAAAACAGAGTGAAACCTAAAAATTCAAAGTGTTACTGGAAACGAACGCTTGAACCTCGAAGAGTGAAAGTTGGGCAGCCAAGTGAGATTAGTGAACTGATCATTACCACCAAGTATCATCAAGATTTGGTGAAAAATGTTTGCTGAGATTTCAGCAAACTAGTAGTTTTTTGGAAGCTTGGCAACCCCTTTCAAACGAAAGTGTTTTTCGCCAGTCTCTGCATGGGGTACTTCAAGAGGAAACAAACCATAGAGATGGAACTTAGAACTACTTCATTTGGTCAAGTTTCAAGGAGCTAGCACAAAGTGTGTTTGATTTAGAATTCCAAACACAGCTATCTATGTAGGAGAAAACAGAGTGAAACCTAAAAATTCAAACTGTTACTGGAAACGAATGCTTCAACCTAGAAGAATAAAAATTGGGCAGCCAAGTGAGATTAGTGAACTGATCATTACCACCAAGTATCATCAAGATTTGGTGAAAAAAGGTTTGCTGAGATTTCAGCAAACTAGTAGTTTTTTGGAAGCTTGGCAACCCCTTTCAAACGAAAGTGTTTTTCGCCAGTCTCTGCATGGGGTACTTCAAGAGGAAACAAACCATAGAGAAAGAACTTAGGACTACTTCATTTTGTCAAGTTTCACGGAGCTAGCATATACCGTGTTTGATTTAGAGTTTCAAACACATCTATCTATATACCAGAAAACAGAGTGAAACCTAAAAATTCAAAGTGTTACTGGAAACGATCGCTTGAACCTAGAAGAGTGAATGTTGGGCAGCCAAGTGAGATTAGTGAACTGATCATTACCACCAAGTATCATCAAGATTTGGTGAAAAAAGGTTTGCTGAGATTTCAGCAAACTAGTAGTTTTTTGGAAGCTTGGCAACCCCTTTCAAACGAAAGTGTTTTTCGCCAGTCTCTGCATGGGGTACTTCAAGAGGAAACAAACCATAGAGAAAGAACTTAGGACTACTTCATTTTGTCAAGTTTCACGGAGCTAGCATATACCGTGTTTGATTTAGAGTTTCAAACACATCTATCTATATACCAGAAAACAGAGTGAAACCTAAAAATTCAAAGTGTTACTGGAAACGATCGCTTGAACCTAGAAGAGTGAATGTTGGGCAGCCAAGTGAGATTAGTGAACTGATCATTACCACCAAGTATCATCAAGATTTGGTGAAAAAAGGTTTGCTGAAATTTCAGCAAACTAGTAGTTTTTTGGAAGCTTGGCAACCCCTTTCAAACGAAAGTGTTTTTCGCCAGTCTCTGCATGGGGTACTTCAAGAGGAAACAAACTATAGAGATAGAGCTTAGAACTACTTCATTTGGTCAAGTTTCACGGAGCTAGCACATACCGTGTTTGATTTAGAGTTTCAAACACATCTATCTATATAGCAGAAAACAGAGTGAAACCTAAAAATTCAAAGTGTTACTGGAAAGGAACGCTTGAACCTAGAAGAGTGAAAGTTGGGCAGCCAAGTGGGATTCGTGAACTGATCATTACCACCAAGTATCATCAAGATTAGGTGAAAAAATGTTTGCTGAGATTTCAGCAAACTAGTAGTTTTTTGGAAGCTTGGCTACCCCTTTCAAACGAAAGTGTGTTTCGCCAGTCTCTGGATGGGGTACTTCAAGAAGAAACAAACCATGGAGATAGAACTTAGAACTACTTCATTTGGTCAAGTTTCAAGGAGCTAGCACAAACCGTGTTTGATTTAGAATTCCAAACACAACTATCTATGTAAGAGAAAACAGAGTGAAACCTAAAAATTCAAACTGTTACTGGAAACGAATGCTTCAACCTAGAAGAATAAAAATTGGGCAGCCAAGTGGGATTAGTGAACTGATCATTGCCACCAAGTATCATCAAGATTTGGTGAAAAAATGTTTGCTGAGATTTCAGCAAACTAGTAGTTTTTTGGAAGCTTGACAACCCCTTTCAAACGAAAGTGTTTTTCGCCAGTCTCTGAATGGGGTACTTAAAGAGGAAACAAACCATAAAGATAGAACTTAGAACTACTTCATTTGGTCAAATTTCACGGAGCTAGCACAAACCGTGTTTGATTTAGAGTTTCAAACATATCTATCTATATAGCAGAAAACAGAGTGAAACCTAAAAATTCAAAGTGTTACTGGAAACGAACGCTTGAACCTAGAAGAGTGAAAGTTGGGCAGCCAAGTGGGATTAGTGAACTGATCATTACCACCAAGTATCATCAAGATTTGGTGAAAAAATGTTTGCTTAGATTTCAGCAAACTAGTAGTTTTTTGGAAGCTTGGCATCCCCTTTCAAACGAAAGTGTTTTTCGCCAGTCTCTGCATGGGGTACTTCAAGAGGAAACAAACCATAGAGATAGAACTTAGAACTACTTCATTTGGTCAAGTTTCAAGGAGCTAGCACAAACCGTGTTTGATTTAGAATTCCAAACACATCTATCTATATAGCAGAAAACAGAGTGAAACCTAAAATTCAAAGTGTTACTGGAAACGAACGCTTGAACCTAGAAGAGTGAAAGTTGGGCAGCCAAGTGAGATTAGTGAACTGATCATTACCACCAAGTATCATCAAGATTTGGTGAAAAAATGTTTGCTGAGATTTCAGCAAACTAGTAGTTTTTGAAAGCTTGGCAACCCCTTTCAAACGAAGGTGTTTTTCGCCAGTCTCTGCATGGGGTACTTCAAGAGGAAACAAACCATAGAGATGGAACTTAGAACTACTTCATTTGGTCAAGTTTCACGGAGCTAGCAAAACCGAGTTTGATTTAGAGTTTCAAACACATCTATCTATATAGCAGAAAACAGAGTGAAACCTAAAAATTCAAAGTGTTACTGGAAAGGAACGCTTGAACCTAGAAGAGTGAAAGTTGGGCAGCCAAGTGGGATTAGTGAACTGATCATTACCACCAAGTATCATCAAGATTTGGTGAAAAAATGTTTGCTGAGATTTCAGCAAACTAGTAGTTTTTTGGAAGCTTGGCAACCCCTTTCAAACGAAAGTGTTTTTCGCCAGTCTCTGCATGGGGTACTTCAAGAGGAAACAAACCATAGAGATAGAACTTAGAACTACTTCATTTGGTCAAATTTCACGGAGCTAGCACAAACCGTGTTTGATTTAGAGTTTCAAACATATCTATCTATATAGCAGAAAACAGAGTGAAACCTAAAAATTCAAAGTGTTACTGGAAACGAACGCTTGAACCTAGAAGAGTGAAAGTTGGGCAGCCAAGTGGGATTAGTGAACTGATCATTACCACCAAGTATCATCAAGATTTGGTGAAAAAATGTTTGCTGACATTTCAGCAAACTAGTAGTTTTTTGGAAGCTTGGCATCCCCTTTCAAACGAAAGTGTTTTCGCCAGTCTCTGCATGGGATACTTCAAGAGGAAACAAACCATAGAGATAGAACTTAGAACTACTTCATTTGGTCAAGTTTCAAAGAGCTAGCACAAACCGGGTTTGATTTAGAATTCCAAACACATCTATCTATATAGCAGAAAACAGAGTGAAACCTAAAATTCAAAGTGTTACTGGAAACGAACGATTGAACCTAGAAGAGTGAAAGTTGGGCAGCCAAGTGAGATTAGTGAACTGATCATTACCACCAAGTATCATCAAGATTTGGTGAAAAAATGTTTGCTGAGATTTCAGCAAACTAGTAGTTTTTTGGAAGCTTGGCAACCCCTTTCAAACGAAAGTGTTTTTCGCCAGTCTCTGCATGGGGTACTTCAAGAGGAAACAAACCATAGAGATGGAACTTAGAACTACTTCATTTGGTCAAGTTTCAAGGAGCTAGCACAAAGTGTGTTTGATTTAGAATTCCAAACACAGCTATCTATGTAGGAGAAAACAGAGTGAAACCTAAAAATTCAAACTGTTACTGGAAACGAATGCTTCAACCTAGAAGAATAAAAATTGGGCAGCCAAGTGGGATTAGTGAACTGATCATTACCACCAAGTATCATCAAGATTTGGTGAAAAAAGGTTTGCTGAGATTTCAGCAAACTAGTAGTTTTTTGGAAGCTTGGCAACCCCTTTCAAACGAAAGTGTTTTTCGCCAGTCTCTGCATGGGGTACTTCAAGAGGAAACAAACCATAGAGAAAGAACTTAGGACTACTTCATTTTGTCAAGTTTCACGGAGCTAGCATATACCGTGTTTGATTTAGAGTTTCAAACACATCTATCTATATAGCAGAAAACCGAGTGAAACCTAAAAATTCAAAGTGTTACTGGAAAGGAACGCTTGAACCTAGAAGAGTGAAAGTTGGGCAGCCAAGTGGGATTCGTGAACTGATCATTACCACCAAGTATCATCAAGATTAGGTGAAAAAATGTTTGCTGAGATTTCAGCAAACTAGTAGTTTTTTGGAAGCTTGGCTACCCCTTTCAAACGAAAGTGTGTTTCGCCAGTCTCTGCATGGGGTACTTCAAGAAGAAACAAACCATAGAGATAGAACTTAGAACTACTTCATTTGGTCAAGTTTCAAGGAGCTAGCACAACCGTGTTTGATTTAGAATTCAAAACACATCTATCTATATAGCAGAAAACAGAGTGAAACCTAAAATTCAAAGTGTTACTGGAAAGGAACGCTTGAACCTAGAAGAGTGAATGTTGGGCAGCCAAGTGAGATTAGTGAACTGATCATTACCACCAAGTGTCATCAAGATTAGGTGAAAAAATGTTTGCTGAGATTTCAGCAAACTAGTAGTTTTTTGGAAGCTTGGCAACCCCTTTCAAACGAAAGTGTTTTTCGCCAGTCTCTGCATGGGGTACTTCAAGAGGAAACAAACCATAGAGATGGAACATAGAACTACTTCATTTGGTCAATTTTCAAAGAGCTAGCACAAACCGGGTTTGATTTAGAATTCCAAACACATCTATCTATATAGCAGAAAACAGAGTGAAACCTAAAATTCAAAGTGTTACTGGAAACGAATGATTGAACCTCGAAGAGTGAAAGTTGGGCAGCCAAGTGAGATTTGTGAACTGATCATTACCACCAAGTATCATCAAGATTTGGTGAAAAAATGTTTGCTGAGATTTCAGCAAACTAGTAGTTTTTTGGAAGCTTGGCAACCCCTTTCAAACGAAAGTGTTTTTCGCCAGTCTCTGCATGGGGTACTTCAAGAAGAAACAAACCATAGAGATGGAACTTAGAACTACTTCATTTGGTCAAGTTTCAAGGAGCTAGCACAAAGTGTGTTTGATTTAGAATTCCAAACACAGCTATCTATGTAGGAGAAAACAGAGTGAAACCTAAAAATTCAAACTGTTACTGGAAACGAATGCTTCAACCTAGAAGAATAAAAATTGGGCAGCCAAGTGGGATTAGTGAACTGATCATTACCACCAAGTATCATCAAGATTTGGTGAAAAAAGGTTTGCTGAGATTTCAGCAAACTAGTAGTTTTTTGGAAGCTTGGCAACCCCTTTCAACGAAAGTGTTTTTTCGCCAGTCTCTGCATGGGGTACTTCAAGAGGAAACAAACCATAGAGAAAGAACTTAGGACTACTTCATTTTGTCAAGTTTCACGGAGCTAGCATATACCGTGTTTGATTTAGAGTTTCAAACACATCTATCTATATACCAGAAAACAGAGTGAAACCTAAAAATTCAAAGTGTTACTGGAAACGATCGCTTGAACCTAGAAGAGTGAATGTTGGGCAGCCAAGTGAGATTAGTGAACTGATCATTACCACCAAGTATCATCAAGATTTGGTGAAAAAAGGTTTGCTGAGATTTCAGCAAACTAGTAGTTTTTTGGAAGCTTGGCAACCCCTTTCAAACGAAAGTGTTTTTCGCCAGTCTCTGCATGGGGTACTTCAAGAGGAAACAAACTATAGAGATAGAGCTTAGAACTACTTCATTTGGTCAAGTTTCACGGAGCTAGCACATACCGTGTTTGATTTAGAGTTTCAAACACATCTATCTATATAGCAGAAAACAGAGTGAAACCTAAAAATTCAAAGTGTTACTGGAAAGGAACGCTTGAACCTAGAAGAGTGAAAGTTGGGCAGCCAAGTGGGATTCGTGAACTGATCATTACCACCAAGTATCATCAAGATTAGGTGAAAAAATGTTTGCTGAGATTTCAGCAAACTAGTAGTTTTTTGGAAGCTTGGCTACCCCTTTCAAACGAAAGTGTGTTTCGCCAGTCTCTGGATGGGGTACTTCAAGAAGAAACAAACCATGGAGATAGAACTTAGAACTACTTCATTTGGTCAAGTTTCAAGGAGCTAGCACAAACCGTGTTTGATTTAGAATTCCAAACACAACTATCTATGTAAGAGAAAACAGAGTGAAACCTAAAAATTCAAACTGTTACTGGAAACGAATGCTTCAACCTAGAAGAATAAAAATTGGGCAGCCAAGTGGGATTAGTGAACTGATCATTGCCACCAAGTATCATCAAGATTTGGTGAAAAAATGTTTGCTGAGATTTCAGCAAACTAGTAGTTTTTTGGAAGCTTGGCAACCCCTTTCAAACGAAAGTGTTTTTCGCCAGTCTCTGAATGGGGTACTTCAAGAGGAAACAAACCATAAAGATAGAACTTAGAACTACTTCATTTGGTCAAATTTCACGGAGCTAGCACAAACCGTGTTTGATTTAGAGTTTCAAACATATCTATCTATATAGCAGAAAACAGAGTGAAACCAAAAAATTCAAAGTGTTACTGGAAACGAACGCTTGAACCTAGAAGAGTGAAAGTTGGGCAGCCAAGTGGGATTAGTGAACTGATCATTACCACCAAGTATCATCAAGATTTGGTGAAAAAATGTTTGCTGAGATTTCAGCAAACTAGTAGTTTTTTGGAAGCTTGGCATCCCCTTTCAAACGAAAGTGTTTTTCGCCAGTCTCTGCATGGGGTACTTCAAGAGGAAACAAACCATAGAGATAGAACTTAGAACTACTTCATTTGGTCAAGTTTCAAGGAGCTAGCACAAACCGTGTTTGATTTAGAATTCCAAACACATCTATCTATATAGCAGAAAACAGAGTGAAACCTAAAATTCAAATGTTACTGGAAACGAACGCTTGAACCTAGAAGAGTGAAAGTTGGGCAGCCAAGTGAGATTAGTGAACTGATCATTACCACCAAGTATCATCAAGATTTGGTGAAAAAATGTTTGCTGAGATTTCAGCAAACTAGTAGTTTTTTGAAAGCTTGGCAACCCCTTTCAAACGAAGGTGTTTTTCGCCAGTCTCTGCATGGGGTACTTCAAGAGGAAACAAACCATAGAGATGGAACTTAGAACTACTTCATTTGGTCAAGTTTCACGGAGCTAGCAAAACCGTGTTTGATTTAGAGTTTCAAACACATCTATCTATATAGCAGAAAACAGAGTGAAACCTAAAAATTCAAAGTGTTACTGGAAAGGAACGCTTGAACCTAGAAGAGTGAAAGTTGGGCAGCCAAGTGGGATTAGTGAACTGATCATTACCACCAAGTATCATCAAGATTTGGTGAAAAAATGTTTGCTGAGATTTCAGCAAACTAGTAGTTTTTTGGAAGCTTGGCAACCCCTTTCAAACGAAAGTGTTTTTCGCCAGTCTCTGCATGGGGTACTTCAAGAGGAAACAAACCATAGAGATAGAACTTAGAACTACTTCATTTGGTCAAATTTCACGGAGCTAGCACAAACCGTGTTTGATTTAGAGTTTCAAACATATCTATCTATATAGCAGAAAACAGAGTGAAACCTAAAAATTCAAAGTGTTACTGGAAACGAACGCTTGAACCTAGAAGAGTGAAAGTTGGGCAGCCAAGTGGGATTAGTGAACTGATCATTACCACCAAGTATCATCAAGATTTGGTGAAAAAATGTTTGCTGACATTTCAGCAAACTAGTAGTTTTTTGGAAGCTTGGCATCCCCTTTCAAACGAAAGTGTTTTTCGCCAGTCTCTGCATGGGATACTTCAAGAGGAAACAAACCATAGAGATAGAACTTAGAACTACTTCATTTGGTCAAGTTTCAAAGAGCTAGCACAAACCGGGTTTGATTTAGAATTCCAAACACATCTATCTATATAGCAGAAAACAGAGTGAAACCTAAAATTCAAAGTGTTACTGGAAACGAACGATTGAACCTAGAAGAGTGAAAGTTGGGCAGCCAAGTGAGATTAGTGAACTGATCATTACCACCAAGTATCATCAAGATTTGGTGAAAAAATGTTTGCTGAGATTTCAGCAAACTAGTAGTTTTTTGGAAGCTTGGCAACCCCTTTCAAACGAAAGTGTTTTTCGCCAGTCTCTGCATGGGGTACTTCAAGAGGAAACAAACCATAGAGATGGAACTTAGAACTACTTCATTTGGTCAAGTTTCAAGGAGCTAGCACAAAGTGTGTTTGATTTAAAATTCCAAACACAGCTATCTATGTAGGAGAAAACAGAGTGAAACCTAAAAATTCAAACTGTTACTGGAAACGAATGCTTCAACCTAGAAGAATAAAAATTGGGCAGCCAAGTGGGATTAGTGAACTGATCATTACCACCAAGTATCATCAAGATTTGGTGAAAAAAGGTTTGCTGAGATTTCAGCAAACTAGTAGTTTTTTGGAAGCTTGGCAACCCCTTTCAAACGAAAGTGTTTTTCGCCAGTCTCTGCATGGGGTACTTCAAGAGGAAACAAACCATAGAGAAAGAACTTAGGACTACTTCATTTTGTCAAGTTTCACGGAGCTAGCATATACCGTGTTTGATTTAGAGTTTCAAACACATCTATCTATATAGCAGAAAACAGAGTGAAACCTAAAAATTCAAAGTGTTACTGGAAACGATCGCTTGAACCTAGAAGAGTGAATGTTGGGCAGCCAAGTGAGATTAGGAAACTGATCATTACCACCAAGTATCATCAAGATTTGGTGAAAAAATATTTGCTGAGATTTGAGCAAACTAGTAGTTTTTTGGAAGCTTGGCAACCCCTTTCAAACGAAAGTGTTTTTCGCCAGTCTCTGCAAGGGTTACTTCAAGAGGAAACAAACTATAGAGATAGAGCTTAGAACTACTTCATTTGGTCAAGTTTCACGGAGCCTGCACATACCGTGTTTGATTTAGAGTTTCAAACACATCTATCTATATAGCAGAAAACCGAGTGAAACCTAAAAATTCAAAGTGTTACTGGAAAGGAACGCTTGAACCTAGAAGAGTGAAAGTTGGGCAGCCAAGTGGGATTCGTGAACTGATCATTACCACCAAGTATCATCAAGATTAGGTGAAAAAATGTTTGCTGAGATTTCAGCAAACTAGTAGTTTTTTGGAAGCTTGGCTACCCCTTTCAAACGAAAGTGTGTTTCGCCAGTCTCTGCATGGGGTACTTCAAGAAGAAACAAACCATAGAGATAGAACTTAGAACTACTTCATTTGGTCAAGTTTCAAGGAGCTAGCACAAACCGTGTTTGATTTAGAGTTTCAAACACATCTATCTATATAGCAGAAAACAGAGTGAAACCTAAAAATTCAAAGTGTTACTGGAAACGAACGCTTGAACCTAGAAGAGTGAATGTTGGGCAGCCAAGTGAGATTAGTGAACTGATCATTACCACCAAGTATCATCAAGATTTGGTGAAAAAATGTTTGCTGAGATTTCAGCAAACTAGTATTTTTTTGGAAGCTTGGCAACCCCTTTCAAACGAAAGTGTTTTTCGCCAGTCTCTGCATGGGGCACTTCAAGAGGAAACTAACCTAGAGATAGAACTTAGAACTACTTCATTTGGTCAAGTTTCAATGAGCTAGCACAAACCGTGTTTGATTTAGAGTTTCAAAAACATCTATCTATATACCAGAAAACAGAGTGAAACCTAAAAATTCAAAGTGTTACTGGAAAGGATCGCTTGAACCTAGAAGAGTGAAAGTTGGGCAGCCAAGTGGGATTAGTGAACTGATCATTACCACCAAGTATCATCAAGATTTGGTGAAAAAATGTTTGCTGAGATTTCAGCAAACTAGTAGTTTTTTGGAAGCTTGGCAACCCCTTTCAAACGAAAGTGTTTTTCGCCAGTCTCTGCATGGGGTACTTCAAGAGGAAACAAACCATAGAGATAGAACTTAGAACTACTTCATTTGGTCAAGTTTCAAGGAGCTAGCACAAACCGTGTTTGATTTAGAATTCCAAACACAGCTATCTATGTAGGAGAAAACAGAGTGAAACCTAAAAATCCAAACTGTTACTGGAAACGAATGCTTCAACCTAGAAGAATAAAAATTCTTCAGCCAAGTGGGATTAGTGAACTGATCATTACCACCAAGTATCATCAAGATTTGTTGAAAAAAGGTTTGCTGAGATTTCAGCAAACTAGTAGTTTTTTGGAAGCTTGGCAACCCCTTTCAAACGAAAGTGTTTTTCGCCAGTCTCTGCATGGGGTACTTCAAGAGGAAACAAACCATAGAGATGGAACATAGAACTACTTCATTTGGTAAAGTTACAAGGAGCTAGCACAAACCGTGTTTGATTTAGAGTTTCAAACACATCTATCTATATAGCAGAAAACAGAGTGAAACCTACAAATTCAAAGTGTTACTGGAAACGAACTCTTGAACCTAGAAGAGTGAAAGTTGGGCAGCCAAGTGAGATTAGTGAACTGATCATTACCACCAAGTATCATCAAGATTTGGTGAAAAAATGTTTGCTGAGATTTCAACAAACTAGTAGTTTTTGGGAATCTTGGCAACCCCTTTCAAACAAAAGTGTTTTTCGCCAGTCTCTGCATGGGGTACTTCAAGAGGAAACAAACCATAGAGAGAGAACTTAGAACTACTTCATTTTGTCAAGTTTCACGGAGCTAGCACAAACCGTGTTTGATGTAGAGTTTCAAACACATCTATCTATATAGCAGAAAACAGAGTGAAACCTAAAAATTCAAAGTGTTACTGGAAACGAACGCTTGAACCTAGAAGAATGAATGTTGGGCAGCCAAGTGAGATTAGTTAACTGATCATTACCACCAAGTATCATCAAGATTTGGTGAAAAAATGTTTGCTGAGATTTCAGCAAACTAGTAGTTTTTTGGAAGCTTGGCAACCCCTTTGAAACGAAAGTGTTTTTCGCCAGTCTCTGCATGGGGTACTTCAAGAGGAAACAAACCATAGATATAGAACTCAGAACTACTTCATTTGGTCAAGTTTCAAGGAGCTAGCACAAACCGTGTTTGATTTAGAATTCCAAACACAGCTATCTATGTAGGAGAAAACAGAGTGAAACCTAAAAATTCAAACTGTTACTGGAAACGAATGCCTCAACCTAGAAGAATAAAAATTGGGCAGCCAATTTGGATTAGTGAACTGATCATTACCACCAAGTATCATCAAGATTTGGTGAAAAAATGTTTGCTGAGATTTCAGCAAACTAGTAGTTTTTTGGAAGCTTGGCAACCCCTTTCAAACGAAAGTGTTTTTCGCCAGTCTCTGCATGGGGTACTTAAAGAGGAAACAAACCATAGAGATAGAACTTAGAACTACTTCATTTTGTCAAGTTTCATGGAGCTAGCACAAACCGTGTTTGATTTAGAGTTTCAAACACATCTATCTATATAGCAGAAAACAGAGTGAAACCTAAAAATTCAAAGTGTTACTGGAAACGAACGCTTGAACCTAGAAGAGTGAATGTTGGGCAGCCAAGTGAGATTAGTGAACTGATCATTACCACCAAGTATCATCAAGATTTGGTGAAAAAATGTTTGCTGAGATTTCAGCAAACTAGTATTTTTTTGGAAGCTTGGCAACCCCTTTCAAACGAAAGTGTTTTTCGCCAGTCTCTGCATGGGGCACTTCAAGAGGAAACAAACCTAGAGATAGAACTTAGAACTACTTCATTTGGTCAAGTTTCACAGAGCTAGCACAAACCGTGTTTGATTTAGAGTTTCAAACACATCTATCTATATAGCAGAAAACAGAGTGAGACCTAAAAATTCAAAGTGTTACTGGAAAGGAACGCTTGAACCTAGAAGAGTGAAAGTTGGGCAGCCAAGTGGGATTAGTGAACTGATCATTACCACCAAGTATCATCAAGATTTGGTGAAAAAAATGTTTGCTGAGATTTCAGCAAACTAGTAGTTTTTTGGAAGCTTGGCAACCCCTTTCAAACGAAAGTGTTTTTCGCCAGTCTCTGCATGGGGTACTTCAAGAGGAAACAAACCATAGAGATAGAACTTAGAACTACTTCATTTGGTCAAGTTTCAAGGAGCTAGCACAAACCGTGTTTGATTTAGAATTCCAAACACAGCTATCTATGTAGGAGAAAACAGAGTGAAACCTAAAAATTCAAACTGTTACTGGAAACGAATGCTTCAACCTAGAAGAATAAAAATTGTTCAGCCAAGTGGGATTAGTGAACTGATCATTACCACCAAGTATCATCAAGATTTGGTGAAAAAAGGTTTGCTGAGATTTCAGCAAACTAGTAGTTTTTTGGAAGCTTGGCAACCTCTTTCACACGAAAGTGTTTTTCGCCAGTCTCTGCATGGGGTACTTCAAGAGGAAACAAACCATAGAGATAGAACTTAGAACTACTTCATTTGGTCAAGTTTCAAGGAGCTAGCACAAACCGTGTTTGATTTAGAATTCCAAACACAGCTATCTATGTAGGAGAAAACAGAGTGAAACCTAAAAATTCAAACTGTTACTGAAAACGAATGCTTCAACCTAGAAGAATAAAAATTGGGCAGCCATGTGGGATTAGTGAACTGATCATTACCACCAAGTATCATCAAGATTAGGTGAAAAAATATTTGCTGAGTTTTCAGAAAACTAGTAGTATTTTGGAAGCTTGGCAACCCCTTTGAAACGAAAGTGTTTTTCGCCAGTCTCTGCATGGGGTACTTCAAGAGGAAACAAACCATAGAGATAGAACTTAGAACTACTTCATTTTGTCAAGTTTCACGGAGCTAGCACAAACCGTGTTTGATTTAGAGTTTCAAACACATCTATCTATATAGCAGAAAACAGAGTGAAACCTAAAAATTCAAAGTGTTACTGGAAACGAACGCTTGAACCTAGAAGAGAGAAAGTTGGGCAGCGAAGTGAGATTAGTGAACTGATCATCACCACCAAGTATCATCAAGATTTGGTGAAAAAAGTTTTGCTGAGATTTCAGCAAACTAGTAGTTTTTTGGAAGCTTGGCAACCCCTTTCAAATGAAAGTGTTTTTCGCCAGTCTCTGCATGGGGTACTTCAAGAGGAAACAAACCATAGAGATAGCACTTAGAACTACTTCATTTGGTCAAGTTTCAAGGAGCTAGCACAAACCGTGTTTGATTTAGAGTTTCAAACACATCTATCTATATAGCAGAAAACAGAGTGAAACCTACAAGTTCAAAGTGTTACTGGAAACGAACGCTTGAACCTAGAAGAGTGAAAGTTGGGCAGCCAAGTGAGATTAGTGAACTGATCATTACCACCAAGTATCATCAAGATTTGGTGAAAAAATGTTTGCTGAGATTTCAGCAAACTAGTAGTTTTTTGGAAGCTTGGCAACCCCTTTCAAACGAAAGTGTTTTCGCCAGTCTCTGCATGGGGTACTTCAAGAGGAAACAAACCATAGAGATGGAACATAGAACTACTTCATTTGGTAAAGTTACAAGGAGCTAGCACAAACCGTGTTTGATTTAGAGTTTCAAACACATCTATCCATATAGCAGAAAACAGAGTGAAACCTACAAATTCAAAGTGTTACTGGAAACGAACGCTTGAACCTAGAAGAGTGAATGTTGGGCAGCCAAGTGAGATTAGTGAACTGATCATTACCACCAAGTATCATCAAGATTTGGTGAAAAATGTTTGCTGAGATTTCAGCAAACTAGTAGTTTTTTGGAAGCTTGGCAACCCCTTTCAAACGAAAGTGTTTTTCGCCAGTCTCTGCATGGGGTACTTCAAGAGGAAACAAACCATAGAGATAGAACTCAGAACTACTTCATTTGGTCAAGTTTCAAGGAGCTAGCACAAACCGTGTTTGATTTAGAATTCCAAACACAGCTATCTATGTAGGAGAAAACAGAGTGAAACCTAAAAATTCAAACTGTTACTGGAAACGAATGCTTCAACCTAGAAGAATAAAAATTGGGCAGCCAAGTGGGATTAGTGAACTGATCATTACCACCAAGTATCATCAAGATTTGGTGAAAAAAGGTTTGCTGAGATTTCAGCAAACTAGTAGTTTTTTGGAAGCTTAGCAACCCCTTTCAAACGAAAGTGTTTTCGCCAGTCTCTGCATGGGGTACTTCAAGAGGAAACAAACCATAGAGATAGAACTTAGAACTACTTCATTTGGTCAAGTTTCAAGGAGCTAGCACAAACCGTGTTTGATTTAGAATTCCAAACACAGCTATCTATGTAGGAGAAAACAGAGTGAAACCTAAAAATTCAAACTGTTACTGGAAACGAATGCTTCAACCTAGAAGAATAAAAATTGGGCAGCCATGTGGGATTAGTGAACTGATCATTACCACCAAGTATCATCAAGATTAGTTGAAAAAATGTTTGCTGAGATTTCAGCAAACTAGTAGTATTTTGGAAGCTTGGCAACCCCTTTGAAACGAAAGTGTTCTTCGCCAGTCTCTGCATGGGGTACTTCAAGAGGAAACAAACCATAGAGATAGAACTTAGAACTACTTCATTTTGTCAAGTTTCACGGAGCTAGCACAAACCGTGTTTGATTTAGAGTTTCAAACATATCTATCTATATAGCAGAAAACAGAGTGAAACCTAAAAATTCAAAGTGTTACTGGAAACGAACGCTTGAACCTAGAAGAGTGAAAGTTGGGCAGCGAAGTGAGATTAGTGAACTGATCATCACCACCAAGTATCATCAAGATTTGGTGAAAAAAGTTTTGCTGAGATTTCAGCAAACTAGTAGTTTTTTGGAAGCTTGGCAACCCCTTTCAAATGAAAGTGTTTTTCGCCAGTCTCTGCATGGGGTACTTCAAGAGGAAACAAACCATAGAGATAGAACTTAGAACTACTTCATTTGGTCAAGTTTCAAGGAGCTAGCACAAACCGTGTTTGATTTAGAGTTTCAAACACATCTATCTATATAGCAGAAAACAGAGTGAAACCTACAAGTTCAAAGTGTTACTGGAAACGAATGCTTCAACCTAGAAGAATAAAAATTGGGTAGCCAAGTGGGATTAGTGAACTGATCATTACCACCAAGTATCATTAAGATTTGGTGAAAAAAGTTTTGCTGAGATTTCAGCAAACTAGTAGTTTTTTGGAAGCTTGGCCACCGCTTTCAAACGAAAGTGTTTTTCGCCAGTCTCTGCATGGGGTACTTCAAGAGGAAACAAACCATAGAGATGGAACATAGAACTACTTCATTTGGTAAAGTTACAAGGAGCTAGCACAAACCGTGTTTGATTTAGAGTTTCAAACACATCTATCTATATAGCAGAAAACAGAGTGAAACCTAAAAATTCAAAGTGTTACTGGAAACGAACTCTTGAACCTAGAAGAGTGAAAGTTGGGCAGCCAAGTGAGATTATTGAACTGATCATTACCACCAAGTATCATCAAGATTTGGTGAAAAAATGTTTGCTGAGATTTCAACAAACTAGTAGTTTTTGGGAAGCTTGGCAACCCCTTTCAAACGAAAGTGTTTTTTGCCAGTCTCTTCATGGGGTACTTCAAGAGGAAACAAACCATAGAGAGGGAACTTAGAACTACTTCATTTTGTCAAGTTTCATGGAGCTAGCACAAACCGTGTTTGATGTAGAGTTTCAAACACATCTATCTATATAGCAGAAAACAGAGTGAAACCTAAAAATTCAAAGTGTTACTGGAAACGAACGCTTGAACCTAGAAGAGTGAATTTTGGGCAGCCAAGTGAGATTAGTGAACTGATCATTACCACCAAGTATCATCAAGATTTGGTGAAAAAATGTTTGCTGAGTTTTCAGCAAACTAGTAGTTTTTTGGAAGCTTGGCAACCCCTTTCAAACGAAAGTGTTTTTCGCCAGTCTCTGCATGGGGCACTTCAAGAGGAAACAAACCTAGAGATAGAACTTAGAACTACTTCATTTGGTCAAGTTTCACAGAGCTAGCACAAACCGTGTTTGATTTAGAGTTTCAAACACATCTATCTATATAGCAGAAAACAGACTGAAACCTAAAAATTCAAAGTGTTACTGGAAAGGAACGCTTGAACCTAGAAGAGTGAATGTTGGGCAGCCAAGTGGGATTAGTGAACTGATCATTACCACCAAGTATCATCAAAATTTGGTGAAAAAATGTTTGCTGAGATTTCAGCAAACTAGTAGTTTTTTGGAAGCTTGGCAACCCCTTTCAAACGAAAGTGTTTTTCGCCAGTCTCTGCATGGGGTACTTCAAGAGGAAACAAACCATAGAGATAGAACTTAGAGCTACTTCATTTGGTCAAGTTTCAAGGAGCTAGCACAAACCGTGTTTGATTTAGAATTCCAAACACAGCTATCTATGTAGGAGAAAACAGAGTGAAACCTAAAAATTCAAACTGTTACTGGAAACGAATGCTTCAACCTAGAAGAATAAAAATTGGGCAGCCAAGTGGGATTAGTGAACTGATCATTACCACCAAGTATCATCAAGATTTGGTGAAAAAAGTTTTGCTGAGATTTCAGCAAACTAGTAGTTTTTTGGAAGCTTGGCAACCCCTTTCAAATGAAAGTGTTTTTCGCCAGTCTCTTCATGGGGTACTTCAAGAGGAAACAAACCATAGAGATAGAACTTAGAACTACTTCATTTGGTCAAGTTTCAAGGAGCTAGCACAAACCGTGTTTGATTTAGAGTTTCAAACACATCTATCTATATAGCAGAAAACAGAGTGAAACCTACAAGTTCAAAGTGTTACTGGAAACGAATGCTTCAACCTAGAAGAATAAAAATTGGGTAGCCAAGTGGGATTAGTGAACTGATCATTACCACCAAGTATCATTAAGATTTGGTGAAAAAAGTTTTGCTGAGATTTCAGCAAACTAGTAGTTTTTTGGAAGCTTGGCCACCCCTTTCAAACGAAAGTGTTTTTCGCCAGTCTCTGCATGGGGTACTTCAAGAGGAAACAAACCATAGAGATGGAACATAGAACTACTTCATTTGGTAAAGTTACAAGGAGCTAGCACAAACCGTGTTTGATTTAGAGTTTCAAACACATCTATCTATATAGCAGAAAACAGAGTGAAACCTAAAAATTCAAAGTGTTACTGGAAACGAACTCTTGAACCTAGAAGAGTGAAAGTTGGGCAGCCAAGTGAGATTAGTGAACTGATCATTACCACCAAGTATCATCAAGATTTGGTGAAAAAATGTTTGCTGAGATTTCAACAAACTAGTAGTTTTTGGGAAGCTTGGCAACCCCTTTCAAACGAAAGTGTTTTTTGCCAGTCTCTGCATGGGGTACTTCAAGAGGAAACAAACCATAGAGAGGGAACTTAGAACTACTTCATTTTGTCAAGTTTCATGGAGCTAGCACAAACCGTGTTTGATGTAGAGTTTCAAACACATCTATCTATATAGCAGAAAACAGAGTGAAACCTAAAAATTCAAAGTGTTACTGGAAACGAACGCTTGAACCTAGAAGAGTGAATTTTGGGCAGCCAAGTGAGATTAGTGAACTGATCATTACCACCAAGTATCATCAAGATTTGGTGAAAAAATGTTTGCTGAGTTTTCAGCAAACTAGTAGTTTTTTGGAAGCTTGGCAACCCCTTTCAAACGAAAGTGTTTTTCGCCAGTCTCTGCATGGGGCACTTCAAGAGGAAACAAACCTAGAGATAGAACTTAGAACTACTTCATTTGGTCAAGTTTCACAGAGCTAGCACAAACCGTGTTTGATTTAGAGTTTCAAACACATCTATCTATATAGCAGAAAACAGACTGAAACCTAAAAATTCAAAGTGTTACTGGAAAGGAACGCTTGAACCTAGAAGAGTGAAAGTTGGGCAGCCAAGTGGGATTAGTGAACTGATCATTACCACCAAGTATCATCAAAATTTGGTGAAAAAATGTTTGCTGAGATTTCAGCAAACTAGTAGTTTTTTGGAAGCTTGGCAACCCCTTTCAAACGAAAGTGTTTTTCGCCAGTCTCTGCATGGGGTACTTCAAGAGGAAACAAACCATAGAGATAGAACTTAGAGCTACTTCATTTGGTCAAGTTTCAAGGAGCTAGCACAAACCGTGTTTGATTTAGAATTCCAAACACAGCTATCTATGTAGGAGAAAACAGAGTGAAACCTAAAAATTCAAACTGTTACTGGAAACGAATGCTTCAACCTAGAAGAATAAAAATTGGGCACCAAGTGGGATTAGTGAACTGATCATTACCACCAAGTATCATCAAGATTTGGTGAAAAAAGGTTTGCTGAGATTTCAGCAAACTAGTAGTTTTTTGGAAGCTTGGCAACCCCTTTCAAACGAAAGTGTTTTTCGCCAGTCTCTGCATGGGGTACTTCAAGAGGAAACAAACCATAGAGATAGAACTTAGAACTACTTCATTTGGTCAAGTTTCAAGGAGCTAGCACAAACCGTGTTTGATTTAGAATTCCAAACACAGCTATCTATGTAGGAGAAAACAGAGTGAAACCTAAAAATTCAAACTGTTACTGGAAACGAATGCTTCAACCTAGAAGAATAAAAATTGGGCAGCCATGTGGGATTAGTGAACTGATCATTACCACCA
The DNA here is from genome assembly GCF_048772815.1 of Callospermophilus lateralis. NCBI lineage: Eukaryota > Metazoa > Chordata > Mammalia > Rodentia > Sciuridae > Callospermophilus > Callospermophilus lateralis. The sequence goes on from NW_027514600.1 coordinate 42,589, forward strand.
AGTATCATCAAGATTAGGTGAAAAAATGTTTGCTGAGATTTCGGCAAACTAGTAGTATTTTGGAAGCTTGGCAACCCCTTTGAAACGAAAGTGTTTTTCGCCAGTCTCTGCATGGGGTACTTCAAGAGGAAACAAACCATAGAGATAGAACTTAGAACTACTTCATTTTGTCAAGTTTCACGGAGCTAGCACAAACCGTGTTTGAAATAGAGTTTCAAACACATCTATCTATATAGCAGAAAACAGAGTGAAACCTAAAAATTCAAAGTGTTACTGGAAACGAACGCTTGAACCTAGAAGAGTGAAAGTTGGGCAGCGAAGTGAGATTAGTGAACTGATCATCACCACCAAGTATCATCAAGATTTGGTGAAAAAAGTTTTGCTGAGATTTCAGCAAACTAGTAGTTTTTTGGAAGCTTGGCAACCCCTTTCAAATGAAAGTGTTTTTCGCCAGTCTTTGCATGGGGTACTTCAAGAGGAAACAAACCATAGAGATAGAACTTAGAACTACTTCATTTGGTCAAGTTTCAAGGAGCTAGCACAAACCGTGTTTGATTTAGAGTTTCAAACACATCTATCTATATAGCAGAAAACAGAGTGAAACCTACAAGTTCAAAGTGTTACTGGAAACGAATGCTTCAACCTAGAAGAATAAAAATTGGGTAGCCAAGTGGGATTAGTGAACTGATCATTACCACCAAGTATCATTAAGATTTGGTGAAAAAAGTTTTGCTGAGATTTCAGCAAACTAGTAGTTTTTTGGAAGCTTGGCCACCGCTTTCAAACGAAAGTGTTTTTCGCCAGTCTCTGCATGGGGTACTTCAAGAGGAAACAAACCATAGAGATGGAACATAGAACTACTTCATTTGGTAAAGTTACAAGGAGCTAGCACAAACCGTGTTTGATTTAGAGTTTCAAACACATCTATCTATATAGCAGAAAACAGAGTGAAACCTAAAAATTCAAAGTGTTACTGGAAACGAACTCTTGAACCTAGAAGAGTGAAAGTTGGGCAGCCAAGTGAGATTAGTGAACTGATCATTACCACCAAGTATCATCAAGATTTGGTGAAAAATTGTTTGCTGAGATTTCAACAAACTATTAGTTTTTGGGAAGCTTGCCAACCCCTTTCAAACGAAAGTGTTTTTCGCCAGTCTCTGCATGGGGTACTTCAAGAGGAAACAAACCATAGAGAGAGAACTTAGAACTACTTCATTTTGTCAAGTTTCACGGAGCTAGCACAAACCGTGTTTGATTTAGAGTTTCAAACACATCTATCTATATAGCAGAAAACAGAGTGAAACCTAAAAATTCAAAGTGTTACTGGAAACGAACTCTTGAACCTAGAAGAGTGAAAGTTGGGCAGCCAAGTGAGATTAGTGAACTGATCATTACCACCAAGTATCATCAAGATTTGGTGAAAAAAGGTTTGCTGAGATTTCAGCAAACTAGTAGTTTTTTTGGAAGCTTGGCAACCCCTTTCAAACGAAAGTGTTTTTCGCCAGTCTCTGCATGGGGTACTTCAAGAGGAAACAAACCATAGAGATAGAACTTAGAACTACTTCATTTGGTCAAGTTTCAAGGAGCTAGCACAAACCGTGTTTGATTTAGAATTCCAAACACATCTATCTATATAGCAGAAAACACAGTGAAACCTAAAAATTCAAAGTGTTACTGGAAACGAACACTTGAACCTAGAAGAGTGAAAGTTGGGCAGCCAAGTGAAATTAGTGAACTGATCATTACCACCAAGTATCATCAAGATTTGGTGAAATAATATTTGCTGAGATTTCAGCAAACTAGTTGTTTTTTGGAAGCTTGGCAATCCCTTTCAAACGAAATTGTTTTTCGCCAGTCTCTGCATGGGGTATTCAAGAGGAAACAAACCATAGAGATAGAACTTAGAACTACTTCATTTTGTCAAGTTTCATGGAGCTAGCACAAAGTGTGTTTGATTTAGAATTCCAAACACAGCTATCTATGTAGGAGAAAACAGAGTGAAACCTAAAAATTCAAACTGTTACTGGAAACGAATGCTTCAACCTAGAAGAATAAAAATTGGGCAGCCAAGTGGGATTAGTGAACTGATCATTACCACCAAGTATCATCAAGATTTGGTGAAAAAAGGTTTGCTGAGATTTCAGCAAACTAGTAGTTTTTTGGAAGCTTCGCAACCCCTTTCAAACGAAAGTGTTTTTCGCCAGTCTCTGCATGGGGTACTTCAAGAGGAAACAAACCATAGAGAAAGAACTTAGGACTACTTCATTTTGTCAAGTTTCACGGAGCTAGCATATACCGTGTTTGATTTAGAGTTTCAAACACATCTATCTATATAGCAGAAAACAGAGTGAAACCTAAAATTTCAAAGTGTTACTGGAAACGATCACTTGAACCTAGAAGAGTGAATGTTGGGCAGCCAAGTGAGATTAGTGAACTGATCATTACCACCAAGTATCATCAAGATTTGGTGAAAAAATGTTTGCTGAGATTTGAGCAAACTAGTAGTTTTTTGGAAGCTTGGCAACCCCTTTCAAACGAAAGTGTTTTTCGCCAGTCTCTGCATGGGGTACTTCAAGAGGAAACAAACTATAGAAATAGAGCTTAGAACTACTTCATTTGGTCAAGTTTCAGGGAGCTAGCACATACCGTGTTTGATTTAGAGTTTCAAACACATCTATCTATATAGCAGAAAACAGAGTGAAACCTAAAAATTCAAAGTGTTACTGGAAAGGAACGCTTGAACCTAGAAGAGTGAAAGTTGGGCAGCCAAGTGGGATTCGTGAACTGATCATTACCACCAAGTATCATCAAGATTAGGTGAAAAAATGTTTGCTGAGATTTCAGCAAACTAGTAGTTTTTTGGAAGCTTGGCTACCCCTTTCAAACGAAAGTGTGTTTCACCAGTCTCTGCATGGGGTACTTCAAGAAGAAACAAACCATGGAGATAGAACTTAGAACTACTTCATTTGGTCAAGTTTCAAGGAGCTAGCACAACCGTGTTTGATTTAGAATTCCAAACACATCTATCTATATAGCAGAAAACAGAGTGAAACCTAAAAATTCAAAGTGTTACTGGAAAGGAACGCATGAACCTAGAAGAGTGAAAGTTGGGCAGCCAAGTGGGATTCGTGAACTGATCATTACCACCAAGTATCATCAAGATTAGGTGAAAAAATGTTTCCTGAGATTTCAGCAAACTAGTAGTTTTTTGGAAGCTTGGCTACCCCTTTCAAACGAAAGTGTTTTTCGCCAGTCTCTGGATGGGGTACTTCAAGAAGAAACAAACCATGGAGACAGAACTTAGAACTACTTCATTTGGTCAAGTTTCAAGAAGCTAGCAGAAACCGTGTTTGATTTAGAATTCCAAACACAGCTATCTATGTAAGAGAAAACAGAGTGAAACCTAAAAATTCAAACTGTTACACGAAACGAATGCTTCAACCTAGAAGAATAAAAATTGGGCAGCCAAGTGGGATTAGTGAACTGATCATTGCCACCAAGTATCATCAAGATTTGGTGAAAAAATGTTTGCTGAGATTTCAGCAAACTAGTAGTTTTTTGGAAGCTTGGCAACCCCTTTCAAACGAAAGTGTTTTTCGCCAGTCTCTGAATGGGGTACTTCAAGAGGAAACAAACCATAAAGTCCGAACTTAGAACTACTTCATTTGGTCAAATTTCACGGAGCTAGCACAAACCGTGTTTGATTTAGAGTTTCAAACATATCTATCTATATAGCAGAAAACAGAGTGAAACCTAAAAATTCAAAGTGTTACTGGAAACGAACGCTTGATCCTAGAAGAGTGAAAGTTGGGCAGCCAAGTGGGATTAGTGAACTGATCATTACCACCAAGTATCATCAAGATTTGGTGAAAAAATGTTTGCTGAGATTTCAGCAAACCAGTAGTTTTTTGGAAGCTTGGCATCCCCTTTCAAACGAAAGTGTTTTTCGCCAGTCTCTGCATGGGGTACTTCAAGAGGAAACAAACCATAGAGATAGAACTTAGAACTACTTCATTTGGTCAAGTTTCAAGGAGCTAGCACAAACCGTGTTTGATTTAGAATTCCAAACACATCTATCTATATAGCAAAAAACAGAGTGAAACCTAAAATTCAAAGTGTTACTGGAAACGAACGATTGAACCTAGAAGAGTGAAAGTTGGGCAGCCAAGTGAGATTAGTGAACTGATCATTACCACCAAGTATCATCAAGATTTGGTGAAAAAATGTTTGCTGAGATTTCAGCAAACTAGTAGTTTTTTGGAAGCTTGGCAACCCCTTTCAAACGAAAGTGTTTTTCGCCAGTCTCTGCATAGGGTACTTCAAGAGGAAACAAACCATAGAGATGGAACTTAGAACTACTTCAGTTGGTCAAGTTTCAAGGAGCTAGCACAAACTGTGTTTGATTTAGTATTCCAAACACAGCTATCTATGTAGGAGAAAACAGAGTGAAACCTAAAAATTCAAACTGTTACTGGAAACGAATGCTTCAACCTAGAAGAATAAAAATTGGGCAGCCAAGTGGGATTAGTGAACTGATCATTACCACCAAGTATCATCAAGATTTGGTGAAAAAATGTTTGCTGAGATTTCAGCAAACTAGTAGTTTTTTGGAAGCTTGGCAACCCCTTTCAAACGAAAGTGTTTTTCGCCAGTCTCTGCATGGGGTACTTTAAGAGGAAACAAACCATAGAGATAGAACTTAGAACTACTTCATTTGGTCAAGTTTCAAGGAGCTAGCACAAACCGTGATTGATTTAGAATTCCAAATACAGCTATCTATGTAGGAGAAAACAGAGTGAAACCTAAAAATTCAAACTGTTACTGGAAACGAATGCTTCAACCTAGAAGAATAAAAATTGGGCAGCCAAGTGGGATTAGTGAACTGATCATTACCACCAAGTATCATCAAGATTTGGTGAAAAAGGTTTGCTGAGATTTCAGCAAACTAGTAGTTTTTTGGAAGCATGGCAACCCCTTTCAAACGAAAGTGTTTTTCGCCAGTCTCTGCATGGGGTACTTCAAGAGGAAACAAACCATAGAGAAAGAACTTCGGACTACTTCATTTTGTCAAGTTTCACGGAGCTAGCATATACCCTGTTTGATTTAGAGTTTCAAACACATCTATCTATATAGCAGAAAACAGAGTGAAACCTAAAAATTCAAAGTGTTACTGGAAACGATCGCTTGAACCTAGAAGAGTGAATGTTGGGCAGCCAAGTGAGATTAGTGAACTGATCATTACCACCAAGTATCATCAAGATTTGGTGAAAAAATGTTTGCTGAGATTTCAGCAAACTAGTATTTTTTTGGAAGCTTGGCAACCCCATTCAAACGAAAGTGTTTTTCGCCAGTCTCTGCATGGGGTACTTCAAGAGGAAACAAACTATAGAGATAGAGCTTAGAACTACTTCATTTGGTCAAGTTTCACGGAGCTAGCACATACCGTGTTTGATTTAGAGTTTCAAACACATCTATCTATATAGCAGAAAACAGAGTGAAACCTAAAAATTCAAAGTGTTACTGGAAACGAACGCTTGAACCTAGAAGAGTGAAAGTTGGGCAGCCAAGTGGGATTCGTGAACTGATCATTACCACCAAGTATCATCAAGATTAGTTGAAAAAATGTTTGCTGAGATTTCAGCAAACTAGTAGTTTTTTGGAAGCTTGGCTACCCCTTTCAAACGAAAGTGTTTTTCGCCAGCCTCTGCATGGGGTACTTCAAGAAGAAACAAACCATGGAGATAGAACTTAGAACTACTTCATTTGGTCAAGTTTCAAGGAGCTAGCACAAACCGTGTTTGAATTAGAATTCCAAACACATCTATCTATATAGCAGAAAACAGAGTGAAACCTAAAAATTCAAAGTGTTCCTGGAAAGGAACGCTTGAACCTAGAAGAGTGAAAGTTGGGCAGCCAAGTGGGATTCGTGAACGGATCATTACCACCAAGTATCATCAAGATTTGGTGAAAAAATGTTTGCTGAGATTTCAGCAAACTAGTAGTTTTTTGGAAGCTTGGCTACCCCTTTCAAACGAAAGTGTTTTTCGCCAGTCTCTGCATGGGGTACGTCAAGAAGAAACAAACCATGGAGATAGAACCTGGAACTACTTCATTTGGTCAAGTTTCAAGGAGCTAGCACAAACCGTGTTTGATTTAGAATTCCAAACACAGCTATCTATGTAAGAGAAAACAGAGTGAAACCTAAAAATTCAAACTGTTACAGGAAACGAATGCTTCAACCTAGAAGAATAAAAATTGGGCAGCCAAGTGGGATTAGTGAACTGATCATTGCCACCAAGTATCATCAAGATTTGGTGAAAAAATGTTTGCTGAGATTTCAGCAAACTAGTAGTTTTTTGGAAGCTTGGCAACCCCTTTCAAACGAAAGTGTTTTTCGCCAGTCTCTGAATGGGGTACTTCAAGAGGAAACAAACCATAGAGATAGAACTTAGAACTACTTCATTTGGTCAAGTTTCAAGGAGCTAGCACAAACCGTGTTTGATTTAGAATTCCAAACACAGCTATCTATGTAGGAGAAAACAGAGTGAAACCTAAAAATTCAAACTGTTACTGGAAACGAATGCTTCAACCTAGAAGAATAAAAATTGGGCAGCCAAGTGGGATTAGTGAACTGATCATTACCACCAAGTATCATCAAGATTTGGTGAAAAAAGGTTTGCTGAGATTTCAGCAAACTAGTAGTTTTTTGGAAGCTTGGCAACCCCTTTCAAACGAAAGTGTTTTTCGCCAGTCTCTGCATGGTGTACTTCAAGAGGAAACAAACCATAGATAAGAACTTCGGACTACTTCATTTTGTCAAGTTTCACGGAGCTAGCAAATACCGTGTTTGATTTAGAGTTTCAAACACATCTATCTATATAGCAGAAAACAGAGTGAAACCTAAAAATTCAAAGTGTTACTGGAAACGATCGCTTGAACCTAGAAGAGTGAATGTTGGGCAGCCAAGTGAGATTAGTGAACTGATCATTACCACCAAGTATCATCAAGATTTGGTGAAAAAATGTTTGCTGAGATTTCAGCAAACTAGTAGTTTTTTGGAAGCTTGGCAACCCCTTTCAAACGAAAGTGTTTTTCGCCAGTCTCTGCATGGGGTACTTCAAGAGGAAACAAACTATAGAGATAGAGCTTAGAACTACTTCATTTGGTCAAGTTTCACGGAGCTAGCACATACCGTGTTTGATTTAGAGTTTCAAACACATCTATCTATATAGCAGAAAACAGAGTGAAACCTAAAAATTCAAAGTGTTACTGGAAACGAACGCTTGAACCTAGAAGAGTGAAAGTTGGGCAGCCAAGTGGGATTCGTGAACTGATCATTACCACCAAGTATCATCAAGATTAGGTGAAAAAATGTTTGCTGAGATTTCAGCAAACTAGTAGTTTTTTGGAAGCTTGGCTACGCCTTTCAAACGAAAGTGTTTTTCGCCAGCCTCTGCATGGGGTACTTCAAGAAGAAACAAACCATGGAGATAGAACTTAGAACTACTTCATTTGGTCAAGTTTCAAGGAGCTAGCACAAACCGTGTTTGATTTAGAATTCCAAACACATCTATCTATATAGCAGAAAACAGAGTGAAACCTAAAATTCAAAGTGTTACTGGAAACGAACGATTGAACCTAGAAGAGTGAAAGTTGGGCAGCCAAGTGAGATTAGTGAACTGATCATTACCACCAAGTATCATCAAGATTTGGTGAAAAAATGTTTGCTGAGATTACAGCAAACTAGTAGTTTTTTGGAAGCTTGGCAACCCCTTTCAAACGAAAGTTTTTTTCGCCAGTCTCTGCATGGGGTACTTCAAGAGGAAACAAACCATAGAGATAGAACTTAGAACTACTTCATTTGGTCAAGTTTCAAGGAGCTAGCACAAACAGTGTTTGATTTAGAATTCCAAACACAGCTATCTATGTAGGAGAAAACAGAGTGAAACCTAAAAATTGAAACTGTTACTGGAAACGAATGCTTCAACCTAGAAGAATAAAAATTGGGCAGCCATGTGGGATTAGTGAACTGATCATTACCACCAAGTATCATCAAGATTAGGTGAAAAAATGTTTGCTGAGATTTCAGCAAACTAGTAGTATTTTGGAAGTTTGGCAACCCGTTTGAAACGAAAGTGTTTTTCGCCAGTCTCTGCATGGGGTACTTCAAGAGGAAACAAACCATAGAGATAGAACTTAGAACTACTTCATTTGGTCAAATTTCACGGAGCTAGCACAAACCGTGTTTGATTTAGAGTTTCAAACATATCTATCTATATAGCAGAAAACAGAGTGAAACCTAAAAATTCAAAGTGTTACTGGAAACGAACGCTTGAACCTAGAAGAGTGAAAGTTGGGCAGCCAAGTGGGATTAGTGAACTGATCATTACCACCAAGTATCATCAAGATTGGTGAAAAAATGTTTGCTGAATTTCAGCAAACTAGTAGTTTTCTGGAAGCTTGGCATCCCCTTTCAAACGAAAGTGTTTTTCGCCAGTCTCTGCATGGGGTACTTCAAGAGGAAACAAACCATAGAGATAGAACTTAGAACTACTTCATTTGGTCAAGTTTCAAGAAGCTAGCACAAACCGTGTTTGATTTAGAATTCCAAACACATCTATCTATATAGCAGAAAACAGAGTGAAACCTAAAATTCAAAGTGTTACTGGAAACGAACGATTGAACCTAGAAGAGTGAAAGTTGGGCAGCCAAGTGAGATTAGTGAACTGATCATTACCACCAAGTATCATCAAGATTTGGTGAAAAAATGTTTGCTGAGATTTCAGCAAACTAGTAGTTTTTTGGAAGCTTGGCAACCCCTTTCAAACGAAAGTGTTTTTCGCCAGTCTCTGCATGGGGTACTTCAAGAGGAAACAAACCATAGAGATAGAACTTAGAACTACTTCATTTGGTCAAATTTCTCGGAGCTAGCACAAACCGTGTTTGATTTAGAGTTTCAAACATATCTATCTATATAGCAGAAAACAGAGTGAAACCTAAAAATTCAAAGTGTTACTGGAAACGAACGCTTGAACCTAGAAGAGTGAAAGTTGGGCAGCCAAGTGGGATTCGTGAACTGATCATTACCACCAAGTATCATCAAGATTGGTGAAAAAATGTTTGCTGAGATTTCAGCAAACTAGTGTTTTTTGGAAGCTTGGCATCCCCTTTCAAACGAAAGTGTTTTTCGCCAGTCTCTGCATGGGGTACTTCAAGAGGAAACAAACCATAGAGATAGAACTTAGAACTACTTCATTTGGTCAAGTTTCAAGGAGCTAGCACAAACCGTGTTTGATTTAGAATTCCAAACACATCTATCTATATAGCAGAAAACAGAGTGAAACCTAAAATTCAAAGTGTTACTGGAAACGAACGATTGAACCTAGAAGAGTGAAAGTTGGGCAGCCAAGTGAGATTAGTGAACTGATCATTACCACCAAGTATCATCAAGATTTGGTAAAAAAATGTTTGCTGAGATTTCAGCAAACTAGTAGTTTTTTGGAAGCTTGGCAACCCCTTTCAAACGAAAGTGTTTTTCGCCAGTCTCTGCATGGGGTACTTCAAGAGGAAACAAACCATAGAGATAGAACTTAGAACTACTTCATTTGGTCAAGTTTCAAGGAGCTAGCACAAACTGTGTTTGATTTAGAGTTTCAAACATATCTATCTATATAGCAGAAAACAGAGTGAAACCTAAAAATTCAAAGTGTTACTGGAAACGAACGCTTGAACCTAGAAGAGTGAAAGTTGGGCAGCCAAGTGGGATTCGTGAACTGATCATTACCACCAAGTATCATCAAGATTGGTGAAAAAATGTTTGCTGAGATTTCAGCAAACTAGTGTTTTTTGGAAGCTTGGCATCCCCTTTCAAACGAAAGTGTTTTTCGCCAGTCTCTGCATGGGGTACTTCAAGAGGAAACAAACCATAGAGATAGAACTTAGAACTACTTCATTTGGTCAAGTTTCAAGGAGCTAGCACAAACCGTGTTTGATTTAGAATTCCAAACACATCTATCTATATAGCAGAAAACAGAGTGAAACCTAAAATTCAAAGTGTTACTGGAAACGAACGATTGAACCTAGAAGAGTGAAAGTTGGGCAGCCAAGTGAGATTAGTGAACTGATCATTACCACCAAGTATCATCAAGATTTGGTGAAAAAATGTTTGCTGAGATTTCAGCAAACTAGTAGTTTTTTGGAAGCTTGGCAACCCCTTTCAAACGAAAGTGTTTTTCGCCAGTCTCTGCATGGGGTACTTCAAGAGGAAACAAACCATAGAGATAGAACTTAGAACTACTTCATTTGGTCAAGTTTCACGGAGCTAGCACAAACCGTGTTTGATTTAGAGTTTCAAACACATCTATCTATATAGCAGAAAACAGAGTGAAACCTAAAAATTCAAACTGTTACTGGAAACGAACGCTTGAACCTAGAAGAGTGAAAGTTGGGCAGCCAAGTGGGATTAGTGAACTGATCATTACCACCAAGTATCATCAAGATTTGGTGAAAAAAGGTTTGCTGAGATTTCAGCAAACTAGTAGTTTTTTGGAAGCTTGGCAACCCCTTTGAAACGAAAGTGTTTTTCGCCAGTCTCTGCATGGGGTACTTCAAGAGGAAACAAACCATAGAGAAAGAACTTAGAACTACTTCATTTTGTCAAGTTTCACGGAGCTAGCACAAACCGTGTTTGATTTAGAGTTTCAAACACATCTATCTATATAGCAGAAAACAGAGTGAAACCTAAAAATTCAAAGTGTTACTGGAAACGAACGCTTGAACCTAGAAGAATAAAAATTGGGTAGCCAAGTGGGATTAGTGAACTGATCATTACCACCAAGTATCATTAAGATTTGGTGAAAAAAGTTTTGCTGAGATTTCAGCAAACTAGTAGGTTTTTGGAAGCTTGGCCACCCCTTTCAAACGAAAGTGTTTTTCGCCAGTCTCTGCATGGGGTACTTCAAGAGGAAACAAACCATAGAGATGGAACATAGAACTACTTCATTTGGTAAAGTTACAAGGAGCTAGCACAAACCGTGTTTGATTTAGAGTTTCAAACACATCTATCTATATAGCAGAAAACAGAGTGAAACCTAAAAATTCAAAGTGTTACTGGAAACGAACTCTTGAACCTAGAAGAGAGAAAGTTGGGCAGCCAAGTGAGATTAGTGAACTGATCATTACCACCAAGTATCATCAAGATTTGGTGAAAAAATGTTTGCTGAGATTTCAACAAACTAGTAGTTTTTGGGAAGCTTGGCAACCCCTTTCAAACGAAAGTGTTTTTCGCCAGTCTCTGCATGGAGTACTTCAAGAGGAAACAAACCATAGAGAGAGAACTTAGAACTACTTCATTTTGTCAAGTTTCACGGAGCTAGCACAAACCGTGTTTGATTTAGAGTTTCAAACACATCTATCTATATAGCAGAAAACAGAGTGAAACCTAAAAATTCAAAGTGTTACTGGAAACGAACTCTTGAACCTAGAAGAGTGAAAGTTGGGCAGCCAAATGAGATTAGTGAACTGATCATTACCACCAAGTATCATCAAGATTTGGTGAAAAAAGGTTTGCTGAGATTTCAGCAAACTAGTAGTTTTTTTGGAAGCTTGGCAACCCCTTTCAAACGAAAGTGTTTTTCGCCAGTCTCTGCATGGGGTACTTCAAGAGGAAACAAACCATAGAGATAGAACTTAGAACTACTTCATTTGGTCAAGTTTCAAGGAGCTAGCACAAACCGTGTTTGATGTAGAGTTTCAAACACATCTATCTATATAGCAGAAAACAGAGTGAAACCTAAAAATTCAAAGTGTTACTGGAAACGAACGCTTGAACCTAGAAGAATGAATGTTTGGCAGCCAAGTGAGATTAGTGAACTGATCATTACTACCAAGTATCATCAAGATTTGGTGACAAAATGTTTGCTGAGATTTCAGCAAACTAGTAGTTTTTTGGAAGCTTGGCAAACCCCTTCAAACGAAAGTGTTTTTCGCCAGTCTCTGCATAGGGTACTTCAAGAGGAAACAAACCATAGAGATAGAACTCAGAAGTACTTCATTTGGTCAAGTTTCAAGGAGCTAGCACAAACCGTGTTTGATTTAGAATTCCAAACACAGCTATCTATGTATGAGAAAACAGAGTGAAACCTAAAAATTGAAACTGTTACTGGAAACGAATGCCTCAACCTAGAAGAATAAAAATTGGGCAGGAAAGTGGGATTAGTGAACTGATCATTAACACCAAGTATCATCAAGATTTGGTGAAAAAAAGGTTTGCTGAGATTTCAGCAAACTAGTAGTTTTTGGAAGCTTGGCTACCCCTTTCATACGAAAGTGTTTTTCGCCAGTCTCTGCATGGGGTACTTCAAGAAGAAACAAACTATAGATATAGAGCTTAGAACTACTTCATTTGGTCAAGTTTCACGGAGCTAGCAAAACCGTGTTTGATTTAGAGTTTCAAACACATCTATCTATATAGCAGAAAACAGAGTGAAACCTAAAAATTCAAAGTGTTACTGGAAACGAACGCTTGAACCTAGAAGAGTGAAAGTTGAGCAGCCAAGTGAGATTAGTGAACTGATCATTACCACCAAGTATCATCAAGATTTGGTGAAAAAAGGTTTGCTGAGATTTCAGCAAACTAGTAGTTTTTTTGGAAGCTTGGCAACCCCTTTCAAAGGAAAGTGTTTTTCGCCAGTCTCTGCATGGGGTACTTCAAGAGGAAACAAACCATAGAGATAGAACTTAGAACTACTTCATTTGGTCAAGTTTCAAGGAGCTAGCACAAACCGTGTTTGATGTAGAGTTTCAAACACATGTATCTATATAGCAGAAAACAGAGTGAAACCTAAAAATTCAAAGTGTTACTGGAAAAGAACGCTTGAACCTAGAGGAATGAATGTTGGGCAGCCAAGTGCGATTAGTTAACTGATCATTACCACCAAGTATCATCAAGATTTGGTGAAAAAAGTTTTGCTGAGATTTCAGCAAACTAGTAGTTTTTTGGAAGCTTGGCCACCCCTTTCAAACGAAAGTGTTTTTCGCCAGTCTCTGCATGGGGTACTTCAAGAGGAAACAAACCATAGAGATGGAACATAGAACTACTTCATTTGGTAAAGTACAAGGAGCTAGCACAAACCGTGTTTGATTTAGAGTTTCAAACACATCTATCTATATAGCAGAAAACAGAGTGAAACCTAAAAATTCAAAGTGTTACTGGAAACGAACTCTTGAACCTAGAAGAGTGAAAGTTGGGCAGCCAAGTGAGATTAGTGAACTGATCATTACCACCAAGTATCATCAAGATTTGGTGAAAAAAATGTTTGCTGAGATTTCAGCAAACTAGTAGTTTTTTGGAAGCTTGGCAACCCCTTTCAAACGAAAGTGTTTTTCACCAGTCTCTGCATGGGGTACTTCAAGAGGAAACAAACCATAGAGATAGAACTTAGAACTACTTCATTAGGTCAAGTTTCATGGAGCTAGCACAAACCGTGTTTGATTTAGAGTTTCAAACACATCTATCTATATAGCAGAAAACAGAGTGAAACCTAAAAATTCAAAGTGTTACTGCAAACGAACGCTTGAACCTAGAAGAGTGAATGTTGGGCAGCCAAGTGAGATTAGTGAACTGATCATTACCACCAAGTAACATCAAGATTTGGTGAAAAAATGTTTGCTGAGATTTCAGCAAACTAGTAGTTTTTTGGAAGCTTGGCAACCCCTTTCAAACGAAAGTGTTTTTCGCCAGTCTCTGCATGGGGTACTTCAAGAGGAAACAAACCATAGAGATAGAACTTAGAACTACTTCATTTGGTCAAGTTTCAAGGAGCTAGCACAAACCGTGTTTGATTTAGAATTCCAAACACAGCTATCTATGTAGGAGAAAACAGAGTGAAACCTAAAAATTCAAACTGTTACTGGAAACGAATGCTTCATCCTAGAAGAATAAAAATTGGGCAGCCAAGTGGGATTAGTGAACTGATCATTACCACCAAGTATCATCAAGATTTGGTGAAAAAATGTTTGCTGAGATTTCAGCAAACTAGTAGTTTTTTGGAAGCTTGGCAACCCCTTTCAAACGAAAGCGTTTTTCGCCAGTCTCTGCATGGGGTACTTCAAGAGGAAACAAACCATTGAGATAGAACTTAGAACTACTTCATTTGGTCAAGTTTCAAGGAGCTAGCACAAACCGTGTTTGATTTAGAGTTTCAAACACATCTATCTATATAGCAGAAAACAGAGTGAAACCTAAAAATTCAAAGTGTTACTGGAAACGAACTCTTGAACCTAGAAGAGTGAAAGTTGGGCAGCCAAATGAGATTAGTGAACTGATCATTACCACCAAGTATCATCAAGATTTGGTGAAAAAAGGTTTGCTGAGATTTCAGCAAACTAGTAGTTTTTTTGGAAGCTTGGCAACCCCTTTCAAACGAAAGTGTTTTTCGCCAGTCTCTGCATGGGGTACTTCAAGAGGAAACAAACCATAGAGATAGAACTTAGAACTACTTCATTTGGTCAAGTTTCAAGGAGCTAGCACAAACCGTGTTTGATGTAGAGTTTCAAACACATCTATCTATATAGCAGAAAACAGAGTGAAACCTAAAAATTCAAAGTGTTACTGGAAACGAACGCTTGAACCTAGAAGAATGAATGTTTGGCAGCCAAGTGAGATTAGTGAACTGATCATTACTACCAAGTATCATCAAGATTTGGTGACAAAATGTTTGCTGAGATTTCAGCAAACTAGTAGTTTTTTGGAAGCTTGGCAAACCCCTTCAAACGAAAGTGTTTTTCGCCAGTCTCTGCATAGGGTACTTCAAGAGGAAACAAACCATAGAGATAGAACTCAGAAGTACTTCATTTGGTCAAGTTTCAAGGAGCTAGCACAAACCGTGTTTGATTTAGAATTCCAAACACAGCTATCTATGTATGAGAAAACAGAGTGAAACCTAAAAATTGAAACTGTTACTGGAAACGAATGCCTCAACCTAGAAGAATAAAAATTGGGCAGGAAAGTGGGATTAGTGAACTGATCATTAACACCAAGTATCATCAAGATTTGGTGAAAAAAGGTTTGCTGAGATTTCAGCAAACTAGTAGTTTTTGGAAGCTTGGCTACCCCTTTCATACGAAAGTGTTTTTCGCCAGTCTCTGCATGGGGTACTTCAAGAAGAAACAAACTATAGATATAGAGCTTAGAACTACTTCATTTGGTCAAGTTTCACGGAGCTAGCAAAACCGTGTTTGATTTAGAGTTTCAAACACATCTATCTATATAGCAGAAAACAGAGTGAAACCTAAAAATTCAAAGTGTTACTGGAAACGAACGCTTGAACCTAGAAGAGTGAAAGTTGAGCAGCCAAGTGAGATTAGTGAACTGATCATTACCACCAAGTATCATCAAGATTTGGTGAAAAAAGGTTTGCTGAGATTTCAGCAAACTAGTAGTTTTTTTGGAAGCTTGGCAACCCCTTTCAAAGGAAAGTGTTTTTCGCCAGTCTCTGCATGGGGTACTTCAAGAGGAAACAAACCATAGAGATAGAACTTAGAACTACTTCATTTGGTCAAGTTTCAAGGAGCTAGCACAAACCGTGTTTGATGTAGAGTTTCAAACACATGTATCTATATAGCAGAAAACAGAGTGAAACCTAAAAATTCAAAGTGTTACTGGAAAAGAACGCTTGAACCTAGAGGAATGAATGTTGGGCAGCCAAGTGCGATTAGTTAACTGATCATTACCACCAAGTATCATCAAGATTTGGTGAAAAAAGTTTTGCTGAGATTTCAGCAAACTAGTAGTTTTTTGGAAGCTTGGCCACCCCTTTCAAACGAAAGTGTTTTTCGCCAGTCTCTGCATGGGGTACTTCAAGAGGAAACAAACCATAGAGATGGAACATAGAACTACCTCATTTGGTAAAGTACAAGGAGCTAGCACAAACCGTGTTTGATTTAGAGTTTCAAACACATCTATCTATATAGCAGAAAACAGAGTGAAACCTAAAAATTCAAAGTGTTACTGGAAACGAACTCTTGAACCTAGAAGAGTGAAAGTTGGGCAGCCAAGTGAGATTAGTGAACTGATCATTACCACCAAGTATCATCAAGATTTGGTGAAAAAATGTTTGCTGAGATTTCAGCAAACTAGTAGTTTTTTGGAAGCTTGGCAACCCCTTTCAAACGAAAGTGTTTTTCACCAGTCTCTGCATGGGGTACTTCAAGAGGAAACAAACCATAGAGATAGAACTTAGAACTACTTCATTAGGTCAAGTTTCATGGAGCTAGCACAAACCGTGTTTGATTTAGAGTTTCAAACACATCTATCTATATAGCAGAAAACAGAGTGAAACCTAAAAATTCAAAGTGTTACTGCAAACGAACGCTTGAACCTAGAAGAGTGAATGTTGGGCAGCCAAGTGAGATTAGTGAACTGATCATTACCACCAAGTAACATCAAGATTTGGTGAAAAAATGTTTGCTGAGATTTCAGCAAACTAGTAGTTTTTTGGAAGCTTGGCAACCCCTTTCAAACGAAAGTGTTTTTCGCCAGTCTCTGCATGGGGTACTTCAAGAGGAAACAAACCATAGAGATAGAACTTAGAACTACTTCATTTGGTCAAGTTTCAAGGAGCTAGCACAAACCGTGTTTGATTTAGAATTCCAAACACAGCTATCTATGTAGGAGAAAACAGAGTGAAACCTAAAAATTCAAACTGTTACTGGAAACGAATGCTTCATCCTAGAAGAATAAAAATTGGGCAGCCAAGTGGGATTAGTGAACTGATCATTACCACCAAGTATCATCAAGATTTGGTGAAAAAATGTTTGCTGAGATTTCAGCAAACTAGTAGTTTTTTGGAAGCTTGGCAACCCCTTTCAAACGAAAGCGTTTTTCGCCAGTCTCTGCATGGGGTACTTCAAGAGGAAACAAACCATTGAGATAGAACTTAGAACTACTTCATTTGGTCAAGTTTCAAGGAGCTAGCACAAACCGTGTTTGATTTAGAATTCCAAACACAGCTATCTATGTAGGAGAAAACAGAGTGAAACCTAAACATTCAAACTGTTACTGGAAACGAAAGCTTCAACCTAGAAGAATAAAAATTGGGCAGCCAAGTGGGATTAGTGAACTGATCATTACCACCAAGTATCATCAAGATTTGGTGAAAAAAGGTTTGCTGTGATTTCAGCAAACTAGTAGTATTTTGGAAGCTTGGCAACACCTTTGAAACGAAAGTGTTTTTCGCCAGTCTCTGCATGGGGTACTTCAAGAGGAAACAAACCATAGAGATAGAACTTAGAACTACTTCATTTTGTCAAGTTTCACGGAGCTAGCACAAACCGTGTTTGATTTAGAGTTTCAAACACATCTATCTATATAGCAGAAAACAGAGTGAAACCTAAAAATTCAAAGTGTTACTGGAAACGAACGCTTGAACTTAGAAGAGTGAAAGTTGGGCAGCGAAGTGAGATTAGTGAACTGATCATCACCACCAAGTATCATCAAGATTTGGTGAAAAAAGTTTTGCTGAGATTTCAGCAAACTAGTAGTTTTTTGGAAGCTTGGCAACCCCTTTCAAATGAAAGTGTTTTTCGCCAGTCTCTGCATGGGGTACTTCAAGAGGAAACAAACCATAGAGATAGAACTTAGAACTACTTCATTTGGTCAAGTTTCAAGGAGCTAGCACAAACCGTGTTTGATTTAGAGTTTCAAACACATCTATCTATATAGCAGAAAACAGAGTGAAACCTACAAGTTCAAAGTGTTACTGGAAACGAATGCTTCAACCTAGAAGAATAAAAATTGGGTAGCCAAGTGGGATTAGTGAACTGATCATTACCACCATGTATCATTAAGATTTGGTGAAAAAAGTTTTGCTGAGATTTCAGCAAACTAGTAGTTTTTTGGAAGCTTGGCCACCCCTTTCAAACGAAAGTGTTTTTCGCCAGTCTCTGCATGGGGTACTTCAAGAGGAAACAAACCATAGAGATGGAACATAGAACTACTTCATTTGGTAAAGTTTCAAGGAGCTAGCACAAACCGTGTTTGATTTAGAGTTTCAAACACATCTATCTATATAGCAGAAAACAGAGTGAAACCTAAAAATTCAAAGTGTTACTGGAAACGAACGCTTGAAACTAGAAGAATGAATGTTGGGCAGCCAAGTGAGATTAGTTAACTGATCATTACCACCAAGTATCATCAAGATTTGGTGAAAAAATGTTTGCTGAGATTTCAGCAAACTAGTAGTTTTTTGGAAGCTTGGCAACCCCTTTCAAACGAAAGTGTTTTTCGCCAGTCTCTGCATGGGGTACTTCAAGAGGAAACAAACCATAGAGATAGAACTCAGAACTACTTCATTTGGTCAAGTTTCAAGGAGCTAGCACAAACCGTGTTTGATTTAGAATTCCAAACACAGCTATCTATGTAGGAGAAAACAGAGTGAAACCTAAAAATTCAAACTGTTACTGGAAACGAATGCCTCAACCTAGAAGAATAAAAATTGGGCAGCCAAGTGGGATTATTGAACTGATCATTACCACCAAGTATCATCAAGATTTGGTGACAAAATGTTTGCTGAGATTTCAGCAAACTAGTAGTTTTTTGGAAGCTTGGCAACCCCTTTCAAACGAAAGTGTTTTTCGCCAGTCTCTGCATGGGGTACTTCAAGAGGAAACAAACCATAGAGATAGAACTTAGAACTACTTCATTTTGTCAAGTTTCATGGAGCTAGCACAAACCGTGTTTGATTTAGAGTTTCAAACACATCTATCTACATAGCAGAAAACAGAGTGAAACCTAAAAATTCAAAGTGTTACTGGAAACGAACGCTTGAACCTAGAAGAGTGAATGTTGGGCAGCCAAGTGAGATTAGTGAACTGATCATTACCACCAAGTATCATCAAGATTTGATGAAAAAATGTTTCCTGAGATTTCAGCAAACTAGTAGTATTTTGGAAGCTTGGCAACCCCTTTCAAACGAAAGTGTTTTTTGCCAGGCTCTGCATGGGGCACTTCAAGAGGAAACAAACCTAGAGATAGAACTTAGAACTACTTCATTTGGTCAAGTTTCACAGAGCTAGCACAAACCGTGTTTGATTTAGAGTTTCAAACACATCTATCTATATAGCAGAAAACAGAGTGAAACCTAAAAATTCAAAGTGTTACTGGAAACGAACGCTTGAACCTAGAAGAATGAATGTTGGGCAGCCAAGTGAGATTAGTTCACTGATCATTACCACCAAGTATCATCAAGATTTGGTGAAAAAATGTTTGCTGAGATTTCAGCAAACTAGTAGTTTTTTGGAAGCTTGGCAACCCCTTTCAAACGAAAGTGTTTTTCGCCAGTCATGCATGGGGTACTTCAAGAGGAAACAAACCATAGAGATAGAACTCAGAACTACTTCATTTGGTCAAGTTTCAAGGAGCTAGCACAAACCGTGTTTGATTTAGAGTTTCAAACACATCTATCTATATAGCAGAAAACAGAGTGAAACCTAAAAATTCAAAGTGTTACTGGAAACGAACGCTTGAACCTAGAAGAATGAATGTTGGGCAGCCAAGTGAGATTAGTTCACTGATCATTACCACCAAGTATCATCAAGATTTGGTGAAAAAATGTTTGCTGAGATTTCAGCAAACTAGTAGTTTTTTGGAAGCTTGGCAACCCCTTTCAAACGAAAGTGTTTTTCGCCAGTCATGCATGGGGTACTTCAAGAGGAAACAAACCATAGAGATAGAACTCAGAACTACTTCATTTGGTCAAGTTTCAAGGAGCTAGCACAAACCGTGTTTGATTTAGAATTCCAAACACAGCTATCTATGTAGGAGAAAACAGAGTGAAACCTAAAAATTCAAACTGTTACTGGAAACGAATGCCTCAACCTAGAAGAATAAAAATTGGGCAGCCAAGTGGGATTAGGGAACTGATCATTACCACCAAGTATCATCAAGATTTGGTGAAAAAATGTTTGCTGAGATTTCAGCAAACTAGTAGTTTTTTGGAAGCTTGGCAACCCCTTTCAAACGAAAGTGTTTTTCGCCAGTCTCTGCATGGGGTACTTCAAGAGGAAACAAACCACAGAGATAGAACTTAGAACTACTTCATTTTGTCAAGTTTCATGGAGCTAGCACAAACCGTGTTTGATGTAGAGTTTCAAACACATCTATCTATATAGCAGAAAACAGAGTGAAACCTAAAAATTCAAAGTGTTACTGGAAATGAACGCTTGATCCTAGAAGAGTGAATGTTGGGCAGCCAAGTGAGATTAGTGAACTGATCATTACCACCAAGTATCATCAAGATTTGGTGAAAAAATGTTTGCTGAGATTTCAGCAAACTAGTAGTTTTTTGGAAGCTTGGCAACCCCTTTCAAACGAAAGTGTTTTTCGCCAGTCTCTGCATGGGGTACTTCAAGAGGAAACAAACCATAGAGATAGAACTTAGAACTAATTCATTTTGTCAAGCTTCAAGGAGCTAGCACAAACCGTGTTTGATTTAGAATTCCAAACACAGCTATCTATGTAGGAGAAAACAGAGTGAAACCTGAAAATTCAAACTGTTACTGGAAACGAATGCTTCAACCTAGAAGAATAAAAATTGGGCAGCCAAGTGGGATTAGTGAACTGATCATTACCACCAAGTATCATCAAGATTTGGTGAAAAAAGGTTTGCTGAGATTTCAGCAAACTAGTAGTTTTTTGGAAGCTTGGCAACCCCTTTCAAACGAAAGTGTTTTTCGCCAGTCTCTGCATGGGGTACTTCAAGAGGAAACAAACCATAGAGATACAACTTAGAACTACTTCATTTGGTCAAGTTTCAAGGAGCTAGCACAAACCGTGTTTGATTTAGAATTCCAAACACAGCTATCTATGTAGGAGAAAACAGAGTGAAACCTAAACATTCAAACTGTTACTGGAAACGAAAGCTTCAACCTAGAAGAATAAAAATTGGGCAGCCAAGTGGGATTAGTGAACTGATCATTACCACCAAGTATCATCAAGATTTGGTGAAAAAAGGTTTGCTGTGATTTCAGCAAACTAGTAGTATTTTGGAAGCTTGGCAACACCTTTGAAACGAAAGTGTTTTTCGCCAGTCTCTGCATGGGGTACTTCAAGAGGAAACAAACCATAGAGATAGAACTTAGAACTACTTCATTTTGTCAAGTTTCACGGAGCTAGCACAAACCGTGTTTGATTTAGAGTTTCAAACACATCTATCTATATAGCAGAAAACAGAGTGAAACCTAAAAATTCAAAGTGTTACTGGAAACGAACGCTTGAACTTAGAAGAGTGAAAGTTGGGCAGCGAAGTGAGATTAGTGAACTGATCATCACCACCAAGTATCATCAAGATTTGGTGAAAAAAGTTTTGCTGAGATTTCAGCAAACTAGTAGTTTTTTGGAAGCTTGGCAACCCCTTTCAAATGAAAGTGTTTTTCGCCAGTCTCTGCATGGGGTACTTCAAGAGGAAACAAACCATAGAGATAGAACTTAGAACTACTTCATTTGGTCAAGTTTCAAGGAGCTAGCACAAACCGTGTTTGATTTAGAGTTTCAAACACATCTATCTATATAGCAGAAAACAGAGTGAAACCTACAAGTTCAAAGTGTTACTGGAAACGAATGCTTCAACCTAGAAGAATAAAAATTGGGTAGCCAAGTGGGATTAGTGAACTGATCATTACCACCATGTATCATTAAGATTTGGTGAAAAAAGTTTTGCTGAGATTTCAGCAAACTAGTAGTTTTTTGGAAGCTTGGCCACCCCTTTCAAACGAAAGTGTTTTTCGCCAGTCTCTGCATGGGGTACTTCAAGAGGAAACAAACCATAGAGATGGAACATAGAACTACTTCATTTGGTAAAGTTTCAAGGAGCTAGCACAAACCGTGTTTGATTTAGAGTTTCAAACACATCTATCTATATAGCAGAAAACAGAGTGAAACCTAAAAATTCAAAGTGTTACTGGAAACGAACGCTTGAAACTAGAAGAATGAATGTTGGGCAGCCAAGTGAGATTAGTTAACTGATCATTACCACCAAGTATCATCAAGATTTGGTGAAAAAATGTTTGCTGAGATTTCAGCAAACTAGTAGTTTTTTGGAAGCTTGGCAACCCCTTTCAAACGAAAGTGTTTTTCGCCAGTCTCTGCATGGGGTACTTCAAGAGGAAACAAACCATAGAGATAGAACTCAGAACTACTTCATTTGGTCAAGTTTCAAGGAGCTAGCACAAACCGTGTTTGATTTAGAATTCCAAACACAGCTATCTATGTAGGAGAAAACAGAGTGAAACCTAAAAAATTCAAACTGTTACTGGAAACGAATGCCTCAACCTAGAAGAATAAAAATTGGGCAGCCAAGTGGGATTATTGAACTGATCATTACCACCAAGTATCATCAAGATTTGGTGACAAAATGTTTGCTGAGATTTCAGCAAACTAGTAGTTTTTTGGAAGCTTGGCAACCCCTTTCAAACGAAAGTGTTTTTCGCCAGTCTCTGCATGGGGTACTTCAAGAGGAAACAAACCATAGAGATAGAACTTAGAACTACTTCATTTTGTCAAGTTTCATGGAGCTAGCACAAACCGTGTTTGATTTAGAGTTTCAAACACATCTATCTACATAGCAGAAAACAGAGTGAAACCTAAAAATTCAAAGTGTTACTGGAAACGAACGCTTGAACCTAGAAGAGTGAATGTTGGGCAGCCAAGTGAGATTAGTGAACTGATCATTACCACCAAGTATCATCAAGATTTGATGAAAAAATGTTTCCTGAGATTTCAGCAAACTAGTAGTATTTTGGAAGCTTGGCAACCCCTTTCAAACGAAAGTGTTTTTTGCCAGGCTCTGCATGGGGCACTTCAAGAGGAAACAAACCTAGAGATAGAACTTAGAACTACTTCATTTGGTCAAGTTTCACAGAGCTAGCACAAACCGTGTTTGATTTAGAGTTTCAAACACATCTATCTATATAGCAGAAAACAGAGTGAAACCTAAAAATTCAAAGTGTTACTGGAAATGAACGCTTGAACCTAGAAGAGTGAAAGTTGGGCAGCCAAGTGGGATTAGTGAACTGATCATTACCACCAAGTATCATCAAGATTTGGTTAAAAAATGTTTGCTGAGATTTCAGCAAACTAGTAGTTTTTTGGAAGCTTGGCAACCCCTTTCAAACGAAAGTGTTTTTCGCCAGTCTCTGCATGGGGTACTTCAAGAGGAAACAAAACCATAGAGATAGAACTTAGAAATCCTTCATTTGGTCAAGTTTCAAGGAGCTAGCACAAACCGTGTTTGATTTAGAATTCCAAACACAGCTATCTATGTAGGAGAAAACAGAGTGAAACCTAAAAATTCAAAGTGTTACTGGAAACGAACGCTTGAACCTAGAAGAATAAAAATTGGGCAGCCAAGTGGGATTAGAGAACTGATCATTACCATCAAGTATCATCAAGATTTGGTGAAAAAAGGTTTGCTGAGATTTCAGCAAACTAGTAGTTTTTTGGAAGCTTGGCAACCCTTTTCAAACGAAAGTGTTTTTCGCCAGTCTCTGCATGGGGTACTTCAAGAGGAAACAAACCATAGAGAAAGAACTTAGGACTACTTCATTTTGTCAAGTTTCACGGAGCTAGCACAAACCGTGTTTGATTTAGAGTTTCAAACACAACTATCTATATAGCAGAAAACAGAGTGAAACCTAAAAATTCAAAGGGTTACTGGAAACGAATGCTTGAACCTAGAAGAGTGAAAGTTGGGCAGCGAAGTGAGATTAGTGAGCTGATCATCACCACCAAGTATCATCAAGATTTGGTGAAAAAAGTTTTGCTGAGATTTCAGCAAACTAGTAGTTTTTTGGAAGCTTGGCAACCCCTTTCAAATGAAAGTGTTTTTCGCCAGTCTCTGCATGGGGTACTTCAAGAGGAAACAAACCATAGAGATAGAACTTAGAACTACTTCATTTGGTCAAGTTTCAAGGAGCTAGCACAAACCGTGTTTGATTTAGAGTTTCAAACACATCTATCTATATAGCAGAAAACAGAGTGAAACCTACAAGTTCAAAGTGTTACTGGAAACGAATGCTTCAACCTAGAAGAATAAAAATTGGGTAGCCAAGTGGGATTAGTGAACTGATCATTACCACCAAGTATCATTAAGATTTGGTGAAAAAAGTTTTGCTGAGATTTAAGCAAACTAGTAGTTTTTTGGAAGCTTGGCCACCCCTTTCAAACGAAAGTGTTTTTCGCCAGTCTCTGCATGGGGTACTTCAAGAGGAAACAAACCATAGAGATGGAACATAGAACTACTTCATTTGGTAAAGTTACAAGGAGCTAGCACAAACCGTGTTTGATTTAGAGTTTCAAACACATCTATCTATATAGCAGAAAACAGAGTGAAACCTAAAAATTCAAAGTGTTACTGGAAACGAACTCTTGAACCTAGAAGAGTGAAAGTTGGGCAGCCAAGTGAGATTAGTGAACTGATCATTACCACCAAGTATCATCAAGATTTGGTGAAAAAATGTTTGCTGAGATTTCAACAAACTAGTAGTTTTTGGGAAGCTTGGCAACTTCTTTCAAACGAAAGTGTTTTTCGCCAGTCTCTTCATGGGGTACTTCAAGAGGAAGCAAACCATAGAGAGAGAACTTAGAACTACTTCATTTTGTCAAGTTTCACGGAGCTAGCACAAACCGTGTTTGATTTAGAGTTTCAAACACATCTATCTATATACTAGAAAACAGAGTGAAACCTAAAAATTCAAAGTGTTACTGGAAACGAACTCTTGAACCTAGAAGAGTGAAAGTTGGGCAGCCAAGTGAGATTAGTGAACTGATCATTACCACCAAGTATCATCAAGATTTGGTGAAAAAAGTTTGCTGAGATTTCAGCAAACTAGTAGGTTTTTTGGAAGCTTGGCAACCCCTTTCAAACGAAAGTGTTTTTCGCCAATCTCTGCATGGGGTACTTCAATAGGAAACAAACCATAGAGATAGAACTTAGAACTACTTCATTTGGTCAAGTTTCAAGGAGCTAGCACAAACCGTGTTTGATTTAGAATTCCAAACACATCTATCTATATAGCAGAAAACACAGTGAAACCTAAAAATTCAAAGTGTTACTGGAAATGAACACTTGAACCTAGAAGAGTGAAAGTTGGGCAGCCAAGTGAAATTAGTGAACTGATCTTTACCACCAAGTATCATCAAGATTTGTTGAAATAATGTTTGCTGAGATTTCAGCAAACTAGTAGTTTTTTGGAAGCTTGGCAATCCCTTTCAAACGAAAGTGTTTTTTGCCAGTCTCTGCATGGGGTATTCAAGAGGAAACAAACCATAGAGATAGAACTTAGAACTACTTCATTTTGTCAAGTTTCATGGAGCTAGCACAAACCGTGTTTGATTTAGAGTTTCAAACACATCTATCTATATAGCAGAAAACAGAGTGAAACCTAAAAATTCAAAGTGTTACTGGAAACGATCGCTTGAACCTAGAAGAGTGAATGTTGGGCAGCCAAGTGAGATTAGTGAACTGATCATTACCACCAAGTATCATCAAGATTTGGTGAAAAAATATTTGCTGAGATTTCAGCAAACTAGTAGTTTTTTGGAAGCTTGGCAACCCCTTTCAAACGAAAGTGTTTTTCGCCAGTCTCTGCATGGGGTACTTCCAGAGGAAACAAACCATAGAGATAGAACTTAGAACTACTTCATTTGGTCAAGTTTCACGGAGCTAGCACAAACCGTGTTTGATTTAGAGTTTCAAACACATCTATCTATATAGCAGAAAACAGAGTGAAACCTACAAGTTCAAAGTGTTACTGGAAACGAATGCTTCAACCTAGAAGAATAAAAATTGGGTAGCCAAGTGGGATTAGTGAACTGATCATTACTACCAAGTATCATTAAGATTTGGTGAAAAAAGTTTTGCTGAGATTTCAGCAAACTAGTAGTTTTTTGGAAGCTTGGCCACCCCTTTCAAACGAAAGTGTTTTTCGCCAGTCTCTGCATGGGGTACTTCAAGAGGAAACAAGCCATAGAGATGGAACATAGAACTACTTCATTTGGTAAAGTTACAAGGAGCTAGCACAAACCGTGTTTGATTTAGAGTTTCAAACACATCTATCTATATAGCAGAAACAGAGTGAAACCTAAAAAATTCAAAGTGTTACTGGAAACGAACTCTTGAACCTAGAAGAGTGAAAGTTGGGCAGCCAAGTGAGATTAGTGAACTGATCATTACCACCAAGTATCATCATGATTTGGTGAAAAAATGTTTGCTGAGATTTAAACAAACTAGTAGTTTTTGGGAAGCTTGGCAACCCCTTTCAAACGAAAGTGTTTTTCGCCAGTCTCTGCATGGGGTACTTCAAGAGGAAACAAACCATAGAGAGAGAACTTAGAACTACTTCATTTTGTCAAGTTTCACGGAGCTAGCACAAACCGTGTTTGATTTAGAGTTTCAAACACATCTATCTATATAGCAGAAAACAGAGTGAAACCTAAAAATTCAAAGTGTTACTGGATACGAACTCTTGAACCTAGAAGAGTGAAAGTTGGGCAGCCAAGTGAGATTAGTGAACTGATCATTACCACCAAGTATCATCAAGATTTGGTGAAAAAATGTTTGCTGAGATTTCAGCAAACTAGTAGTTTTTTGGAAGCTTGGCAACCCCTTTCAAACGAAAGTGTTTTTCGCCAGTCTCTGCATGGGGTACTTCAAGAGGAAACAAACCATAGAGATAGAACTTAGAACTACTTCTTTTGGTCAAGTTTCAAGGAGGTAGCACAAACCGTGTTTGATTTAGAGTTTCAAACACATCTATCTATATAGCAGAAAACAGAGTGAAACCTAAAAGTTCAAAGTGTTACTTGAAACGAATGCTTCAACCTAGAAGAATAAAAATTGGGTAGCCAAGTGAGATTAATGAACTGATCATTACCACCAAGTATCATCAAGATTTGGTGAAAAAATGTTTGCTGAGATTTGAACAAACTAGTAGTTTTTGGGAAGCTTGGCAACCCCTTTCAAAGGAAAGTGTTTTTCGCCAGTCTCTGCATGGGGTACTTCAAGAGGAAACAAACCATAGAGAGAGAACTTAGAAGTACTTCATTTTGTCAAGTTTCACGGAGCTAGCACAAACCGTGTTTTATTTAGAGTTTCAAACACATCTATCTATATAGCAGAAAACAGAGTGAAACCTAAAAATTCAAAGTGTTACTGGAAACGAACGCTTGAACCTAGAAGAATGAATGTTGGGCAGCCAAGTGAGATTAGTTAACTGATCATTACCACCAAGTATCATCAAGATTTGGTGAAAAAAGGTTTGCTGAGATTTCAGCAAACTAGTAGTTTTTTGGAAGCTTGGCAACCACTTTCAAACGAAAGTGTTTTTCGCCAGTCTCTGCATGGGGTACTTCAAGAGGAAACAAACCATAGAGATAGAACTCAGAACTACTTCATTTGGTCAAGTTTCAAGGAGCTAGAACAAACCGTGTTTGATTTAGAATTCCAAACACAGCTATCTATGTAGGAGAAAACAGAGTGAAACCTAAAAATTCAAACTGTTACTGGAAACGAATGCCTCAACCTAGAAGAATAAAAATTGGGCAGCCAAGTGGGATTAGTGAACTGATCATTACCACCAAGTATCATCAAGATTTGGTGAAAAAATGTTTGCTGAGATTTCAGCAAACTAGTAGTTTTTTGGAAGCTTGGCAACCCCTTTCAAACAAAAGTGTTTTTCGCCAGTCTCTGCATGGGGTACTTCAAGAGGAAACAAACCATAGAGATAGAACTTAGAACTACTTCATTTTGTCAAGTTTCATGGAGCTAGCACAAACCGTGTTTGATTTAGAGTTTCAAACACATCTATCTATATAGCAGAAAACAGAGTGAAACCTAAAAATTCAAAGTGTTACTGGAAACGAACGCTTGAACCTAGAAGAGTGAATGTTGGGCAGCCAAGTGAGATTAGTGAACTGATCATTACCACCAAGAATCATCAAGATTTGGTGAAAAAATGTTTGCTGAGATTTCAGCAAACTAGTAGTTTTTTGGAAGCTTGGCAACCCCTTTCAAACGAAAGTGTTTTTCGCCAGTCTCTTCATGGGGTACTTCAAGAGGAAACAAACCATAGAGATAGAACTTAGAACTACTTCATTTGGTCAAGTTTCAAGGAGCTAGCACAAACCGTGTTTGATTTAGAGTTTCAAACACATCTATCTATATAGCAGAAAACAGAGTAAAACCTAAAAATTCAAAGTGTTACTGGAAACGAACGCTTGAACCTAGAAGAGTGAATGTTGGGAAGCCAAGTGAGATTAGTGAACTGATCATTACCACCAAGTATCATCAAGATTTGGTGAAAAAATGTTTGCTGAGATTTCAGCAAACTAGTAGTTTTTTGGAAGCTTGGCCACCCCTTTCAAACAAAAGTGTTTTTCGCCAGTCTCTGCATGGGGTACTTCAAGAGGAAACAAACCATAGAGATAGAACTTAGAACTACTTCATTTGGTCAAATATCAAGGAGCTAGCACAAACCGTGTTTGATTTAGAGTTTCAAACACATCTATCTATATAGCAGAAAACAGAGTGAAACCTAAAAATTCAAAGTGTTACTGGAAACGAATGCTTCAACCTAGAAGAATAAAAATTGGGTAGCCAAGTGGGATTAGTGAACTGATCATTACCACCAAGTATCATTAAGATTTGGTGAAAAAAGTTTTGCTGAGATTTCAGCAAACTAGTAGTTTTTTGGAAGCTTGGCCACCCCTTTCAAACGAAAGTGTTTTTCGCCAGTCTCTGCATGGTGTACTTCAAGAGGAAACAAACCGTAGAGATGGAACATAGAACTACTTCATTTGGTAAAGTTTCAAGGAGCTAGCACAAACCGTGTTTGATTTAGAGTTTCAAACACATCTATCTATTTAGCAGAAAACAGAGTGAAACCTAAAAATTCAAACTGTTACTGGAAACGAACGCTTGAACCTAGAAGAGTAAAAATTGGGCAGCCAAGTGGGCTTAGTGAGCTGATCATTACCACCAAGTATCATCAAGATTTCGTGAAAAAATGTTTGCTGAGATTTCAGCAAACTAGTAGTTTTTTGGAAGCTTGGCCACCCCTTTCAAACGAAAGTGTTTTTCGCCAGTCTCTGCATGGGGTACTTCAAGAGAAAACAAACCATAGAGATAGAACTTAGAACTACTTCATTTGGTCAAGTTTCAAGGAGCTAGCACAAACCGTGTTTGATTTAGAGTTTCAAACACATCTATCTATATAGCAGAAAACAGAGTGAAACCTAAAAATTCAAAGTGTTACTGGAAACGAACGCTTGAACCTAGAAGCGTGAAAGTTGGGCAGCCAAGTGGGATTAGTGAAATGATCATTACCACCAAGTATCATCAAGTTTTGGTGAAAAAATGTTTGCTGAGATTTCAGCAAACTAGTAGTTTTTTGGAAGCTTGGCAACCCCTTTCAAACGAAAGTGTTTTTCGCCAGTCTCTGCATGGGGTACTTCAAGAGGAAAAAACCAAAGAGATAGAACTTAGAACTACTTCATTTGGTCAAGTTTCAAGGAGCGAGCACAAACCATGTTTGATTTAGAATTCCAAACACAGCTATCTATGTAGGAGAAAACAGAGTGAAACCTAAAAATTCAAAGTGTTACTGGAAACGAATGCTTCAACCTAGAAGAATAAAAATTGGGCCGCCAAGTGGGATTAGTGAACTGATCATTACCACCAAGTATCATCAAGATTTGGTGAAAAAATGTTTGCTGAGATTTCAGCAAACTAGTATTTTTTTGGATGCTTGGCAACCCCTTTCAAACGAAAGTGTTTTTCGCCAGTCTCTGCATGGGGTACTTCAAGAGGAAAGAAACCATAGAGATAGAACTTAGGACTACTTCATTTTGTCAAGTTTCACGGAGCTAGCACAAACCGTGTTTGATTTAGAGTTTCAAACACATCTATCTATATAGCAGAAAACAGAGTGAAACCTAAAAATTCAAAGTGTTACTGGAAACGAACGCTTGAACCTAGAAGAGTGAAAGTTGGGCAGCCAAGTGAGATTAGTGAACTGATCATTACCACCAAATATCATCAAGATTTGGTGAAAAAATGTTTGCTGAGATTTCAGCAAACTAGTAGTTTTTTGGAAGCTTGGCAACCCCTTTCAAAGGAAAGTGTTTTTCGCCAGTCTCTGCATGGGGTACTTCAAAAGGAAACAAACCATAGAGATAGAACTTAGAACTACTTCATTTGGTCAAGTTTCAAGGAGCTAGCACAAACCGTGTTTGATTTAGAGTTTCAAACACATCTATCTATATAGCAGAAAACAGAGTGAAACCTACAAGTTCAAAGTGTTACTGGAAACGAATGCTTCAACCTAGAAGAATAAAAATTGGGTAGCCAAGTGGGATTAGTGAACTGATCATTACTACCAAGTATCATCAAGATTTGGTGAAAAAAGGTTTGCTGAGATTTCAGCAAACTAGTAGTTTTTTGGAAGCTTGGCAACCCCTTTCAAACGAAAGTGTTTTTCGCCAGTCTCTGCATGGGGTACTTCAAGAGGAAACAAACCATAGAGATGGAACATAGAACTACTTCATTTGGCAAAGTTACAAGGAGCTAGCACAAACCGTGTTTGATTTAGAGTTTCAAACACATCTATCTATATAGCAGAAAACAGAGTGAAACCTAAAAATTCAAAGTGTTACTGGAAACGAACTCTTGAACCTAGAAGAGTGAAAGTTGGGCAGCCAAGTGAGATTAGTGAACTGATCATTACCACCAAGTATCATCAAGATTTGGTGAAAAAATGTTTGCTGAGATTTAAACAAACTAGTAGTTTTTGGGAAGCTTGGCAACCCCTTTCAAACGAAAGTGTTTTTCGCCAGTCTCTGCATGGGGTACTTCAAGAGGAAACAAACCATAAGAGAGAACTTAGAACTACTTCATTTTGTCAAGTTTCACGGAGCTAGCACAAACCGTGTTTGATTTAGAGTTTCAAACACATCTATCTATATACCAGAAAACAGAGTGAAACCTAAAAATTCAAAGTGTTACTGGAAACGAACGCTTGAACCTAGAAGAATGAATGTTGGGCAGCCAAGTGAGATTAGTTAACTGATCATTACCACCAAGTATCATCAAGATTTGGTGAAAAAATGTTTGCTGAGATTTCAGCAAACTAGTAGTTTTTTGGAAGCTTGGCAACCCCTTTCAAACGAAAGTGTTTTTCGCCAGTCTCTGCATGGGGTACTTCAAGAGGAAACAAACCATAGAAATAGAACTCCGAACTACTTCATTTGGTCAAGTTTCAAGGAGCTAGCACAAACCGTGTTTGATTTAGAATTCCAAACACAGCTATCTATGTAGGAGAAAACAGAGTGAAACCTAAAATTTCAAACTGTTACTGGAAACGAATGCCTCAACCTAGAAGAATAAAAATTGGGCAGCCAAGTGGGATTAGTGAACTGATCATTACCACCAAGTATCATCAAGATTTGGTGAAAAAATGTTTGCTGAGATTTCAGCAAACTAGTAGTTTTTTGGAAGCTTGGCAACCCCTCTCAAACGAAAGTGTTTTTCGTCAGTCTCTGCATGGGGTACTTCAAGAGGAAACAAACCATAGAGATAGAACTTAGAACTACTTCATTTTGCCAAGTTTCATGTAGCTAGCACAAACCGTGTTTGATTTAGAGTTTCAAACACATCTATCTATATAGCAGAAAACAGAGTGAAACCTAAAAATTCAAAGTGTTACTGGAAACGAACGCTTGAACCTAGAAGAGTGAATGTTGGGAGGCAAGTGAGATTAGTGAACTGATCATTACCACCAAGTATCATCAAGATTTGTTGAAAAAATGTTTGCTAAAATTTCAGCAAACTAGTAGTTTTTTGGAAGCTTGGCAACCCCTTTCAAACGAAAGTGTTTTTCGCCAGTCTCTACATGGGGTACTTCAAGAGGAAACAAACCATAGAGATAGAACTTAGAACTACTTCATTTGGTCAAGTTTCAAGGAGCTAGCACAAACCGTGTTTGATTTAGAGTTTCAAACACATCTATCTATATAGCAGAAAACAGAGTGAAACCTAAAAATTCAAAGTGTTACTGAAAAGGAACGCTTGAACCTAGAAGAGTGAAAGTTGGGCAGCCAAGTGGGATTAGTGAACTGATCATTACCACCAAGTATCATCAAGATTTGGTGAAAAAATGTTTGCTGAGATTTCAGCAAACTAGTAGTTTTTTGGAAGCTTGGCAACCCCTTTCAAACGAAAGTGTCTTTCGCCAGTCTCTGCATGGGGTACTTCAAGAGGAAACAAACCATAGAGATGGAACTTAGAACTACTTCATTTGGTCAAGTTTCAAGGAGCTAGCACAAACCGTGTTTGATTTAGAATTCCAAACACAGCTATCTATGTAGGAGAAAACAGAGTGAAACCTAAAAATTCAAAGTGTTACTGGAAACGAACGCTTGAACCTAGAAGAATAAAAATTGGGCAGCCAAGTTTGATTAGTGAACTGATCATTACCACCAAGTATCATCAAGATTTGGTGAAAAAATGTTTGCTGAGATTTCAGCAAACTAGTAGTTTTTTGGAAGCTTGGCAACCCCTTTCAAACGAAAGTGTTTTTCGCCAGTCTCTGCATGGGGTACTTCAAGAGGAAACAAACCTTAGAGATAGAACTTAGAACTACTTCATTTGGTCAAGTTTCAAGGAGCTAGCACAAACCGTGTTTGATTTAGAATTCCAAACACATCTATCTATATAGCAGAAAACAGAGTGAAACCTAAAATTCAAAGTGTTACTGGAAACGAACGATTGAACCTAGAAGAGTGAAAGTTGGGCAGCCAAGTGAGATTAGTGAACTGATCATTACCACCAAGTATCATCAAGATTTGGTGAAAAAATGTTTGCTGAGATTTCAGCAAACTAGTAGTTTTTTGGAAGCTTGGCAACCCCTTTCAAACGAAAGTGTTTTTCGCCAGTCTCTGCATGGGTTACTTCAAGAGGAAACAAACCATAGAGATAGAACTTAGAACTACTTCATTTGGTCAAGTTTCAAGGAGCTAGCACAAACTGTTTTTGATTTAGAATTCCAAACACAGCTATCTATGTAGGAGAAAACAGAGTGAAACCTAAAAATTCAAACTGTTACTGGAAACGAATGCTTCAACCTAGAAGAATAAAAATTGGGCAGCCAAGTGGGATTAGTGAACTGATCATTACCACCAAGTATCATCAAGATTTGGTGAAAAAAGGTTTGCTGAGATTTCAGCAAACTAGTAGTTTTTTGGAAGCTTGGCAACCCCTTTCAAACGAAAGTGTTTTTCGCCAGTCTCTGCATGGGGTACTTCAAGAGGAAACAAACCATAGAGAAAGAACTTAGGACTACTTCATTTTGTCAAGTTTCACGGAGCTAGCACAAACCGTGTTTGATTTAGAGTTTCAAACACATCTATCTATATAGCAGAAAACAGAGTGAAACCTAAAAATTCAAAGTGTTACTGGAAACGAACGCTTGAACCTAGAAGAGTGAAAGTTGGGCAGCGAAGTGAGATTAGTGAACTGATCATCACCACCAAGTATCATCAAGATTTGGTGAAAAAAGTTTTGCTGAGATTTCAGCAAACTTGTAGTTTTTTGGAAGCTTGGCAACCCCTTTCAAATGAAAGTGTTTTTCGCCAGTCTCTGCATGGGGTACTTCAAGAGGAAACAAACCATAGAGATAGAACTTAGAACTAATTCATTTGGTCAAGTTTCAAGGAGCTAGCACAAACCGTGTTTGATTTAGAGTTTCAAACACATCTATCTATATAGCAGAAAACAGAGTGAAACCTACAAGTTCAAAGTGTTACTGGAAACGAATGCTTCAACCTAGAAGAATAAAAATTGGGTAGCCAAGTGGGATTAGTGAACTGATCATTACCACCAAGTATCATTAAGATTTGGTGAAAAAAGTTTTGCTGAGATTTCAGCAAACTAGTAGTTTTTTGGAAGCTTGGCCACCCCTTTCAAACGAAAGTGTTTTTCGCCAGTCTCTGCATGGGGTACTTCAAGAGGAAACAAACCATAGAGATGGAACATAGAACTACTTCATTTGGTCAAGTTTCAAGGAGATAGCACAAACTGTGTTTGATTTAGAATTCCAAACACAGCTATCTATGTAGGAGAAAACAGAGTGAAACCTAAAAATTCAAACTGTTACTGGAAACGAACTCTTGAACCTAGAAGAGTGAAAGTTGTGCAGCCAAGTGAGATTAGTGAACTGATCATTACCACCAAGTATCATCAAGATTTGGTGAAAAAATGTTTGCTGAGATTTCAACAAACTAGTAGTTTTTGGGAAGCTTGGCAACCCCTTTCAAACTAAAGTGTTTTTCGCCAGTCTCTGCATGGGGTACTTGAAGAGGAAACAAACCATAGAGAGAGAACTTAGAACTACTTCATTTTGTCACGTTTCACGGAGCTAGCACAAACCGTGTTTGATTTAGAGTTTCAAACACATCTATCTATATAGCACAAAACAGAGTGAAATCTAAAAATTCAAAGTGTTACTGGAAACGAACTCTTGAACCTAGAAGAGTGAAAGGTGGGCAGCCAAGTGAGATTAGTGAACTGATCATTACCACCAAGTATCATCAAGATTTGGTGAAAAAAGGTTTGCTGAGATTTCAGCAAACTAGTAGTTTTTTGGAAGCTTGGCAACCCCTTTCAAACGAAAGTGTTTTTCGCCAGTCTCTGCATGGGGTACTTCAAGAGGAAACAAACCATAGAGAGAGAACTTAGAACTACTTCATTTGGTCAAGTTTCAAGGAGCTAGCACAAACCGTGTTTGATTTAGAATTCCAAACACATCTATCTATATAGCAGAAAACAGAGTGAAACCTAAAATTCATAGTGTTACTGGAAACGAACGATTGAACCTAGAAGAGTGAAAGTTGGGCAGCCAAGTGAGATTAGTGAACTGATCATTACCACCAAGTATCATCAAGATTTGGTGAAAAAATGTTTGCTGAGATTTCAGCAAACTAGTAGTTTTTTGGAAGCTTGGCAACCCCTTTCAAACGAAAGTGTTTTTCACCAGTCTCTGCATGGGGTACTTCAAGAGGAAACAAACCATAGAGATAAAACTTAGAACTACTTCATTTGGTCAAGTTTCAAGGAGATAGCACAAACTGTGTTTGATTTAGAATTCCAAACACAGCTATCTATGTAGGAGAAAACAGAGTGAAACCTAAAAATTCAAACTGTTACTGGAAACGAATGCTTCAACCTAGAAGAATAAAAATTGGGCAGCCAAGTGGGATTAGTGAACTGATCATTACCACCAAGTATCATCAAGATTTGGTGAAAAAGGTTTGCTGAGATTTCAGCAAACTAGTAGTTTTTTGGAAGCTTGGCAACCGCTTTCAAACGAAAGTGTTTTTCGCCAGTCTCTGCATGGGGTACTTCAAGAGGAAACAAACTGTAGATATAGAGCTTAGAACTACTTCATTTGGTCAAGTTTCACGGAGCTAGCATAAACCGTGTTTGATTTAGAGTTTCAAACACATCTATCTATATAGCAGAAAACAGAGTGAAACCTAAAAATTCAAAGTGTTACTGGAAACGAACGCTTGAACCTAGAAGAGTGAATGTTGGGCAGCCAAGTGAGATTAGTGAACTGATCATTACCACAAAGTATCATCAAGATTTGGTGAAAAAATGTTTGCTGAGATTTCAGCAAACTAGTAGTTTTTTGGAAGCTTGGCAACCCCTTTCAAACGAAAGTGTTTTTCGCCAGTCTCTTCATGGGGTACTTCAAGAGGAAACAAACCATAGAGATAGAACTTAGAACTACTTCATTTGGTCAAGTTTCAAGGAGCTAGCACAAACCGTGTTTGATTTAGAGTTTCAAACACATCTATCTATATAGCAGAAAACAGAGTGAAACCTAAAAATTCAAAGTGTTACTGAAAAGGAACGCTTGAACCTAGAAGAGTGAAAGTTGGGCAGCCAAGTGGGATTAGTGAACTGATCATTACCACCAAGTATCATCAAGATTTGGTGAAAAAATGTTTGCTGAG
This sequence comes from Callospermophilus lateralis, assembly GCF_048772815.1. Lineage (NCBI taxonomy): Eukaryota > Metazoa > Chordata > Mammalia > Rodentia > Sciuridae > Callospermophilus > Callospermophilus lateralis. The sequence goes on from NW_027514600.1 coordinate 78,653, forward strand.
ATTTCAGCAAACTAGTAGTTTTTTGGAAGCTTGGCAACCCCTTTCAAACGAAAGTGTCTTTCGCCAGTCTCTGCATGGGGTACTTCAAGAGGAAACAAACCATAGAGATGGAACTTAGAACTACTTCATTTGGTCAAGTTTCAAGGAGCTAGCACAAACCGTGTTTGATTTAGAATTCCAAACACAGCTATCTATGCAGGAGAAAACAGAGTGAAACCTAAAAATTCAAAGTGTTACTGGAAACGAACGCTTGAACCTAGAAGAATAAAAATTGGGCAGCCAAGTTTGATTAGTGAACTGATCATTACCACCAAGTATCATCAAGATTTGGTGAAAAAAGTTTTGCTGAGATTTCAGCAAACTTGTAGTTTTTTGGAAGCTTGGCAACCCCTTTCAAATGAAAGTGTTTTTCGCCAGTCTCTGCATGGGGTACTTCAAGAGGAAACAAACCATAGAGATAGAACTTAGAACTAATTCATTTGGTCAAGTTTCAAGGAGCTAGCACAAACCGTGTTTGATTTAGAGTTTCAAACACATCTATCTATATAGCAGAAAACAGAGTGAAACCTACAAGTTCAAAGTGTTACTGGAAACGAATGCTTCAACCTAGAAGAATAAAAATTGGGTAGCCAAGTGGGATTAGTGAACTGATCATTACCACCAAGTATCATTAAGATTTGGTGAAAAAAGTTTTGCTGAGATTTCAGCAAACTAGTAGTTTTTTGGAAGCTTGGCCACCCCTTTCAAACGAAAGTGTTTTTCGCCAGTCTCTGCATGGGGTACTTCAAGAGGAAACAAACCATAGAGATGGAACATAGAACTACTTCATTTGGTCAAGTTTCAAGGAGATAGCACAAACTGTGTTTGATTTAGAATTCCAAACACAGCTATCTATGTAGGAGAAAACAGAGTGAAACCTAAAAATTCAAACTGTTACTGGAAACGAACTCTTGAACCTAGAAGAGTGAAAGTTGTGCAGCCAAGTGAGATTAGTGAACTGATCATTACCACCAAGTATCATCAAGATTTGGTGAAAAAATGTTTGCTGAGATTTCAACAAACTAGTAGTTTTTGGGAAGCTTGGCAACCCCTTTCAAACTAAAGTGTTTTTCGCCAGTCTCTGCATGGGGTACTTGAAGAGGAAACAAACCATAGAGAGAGAACTTAGAACTACTTCATTTTGTCACGTTTCACGGAGCTAGCACAAACCGTGTTTGATTTAGAGTTTCAAACACATCTATCTATATAGCACAAAACAGAGTGAAATCTAAAAATTCAAAGTGTTACTGGAAACGAACTCTTGAACCTAGAAGAGTGAAAGGTGGGCAGCCAAGTGAGATTAGTGAACTGATCATTACCACCAAGTATCATCAAGATTTGGTGAAAAAAGGTTTGCTGAGATTTCAGCAAACTAGTAGTTTTTTGGAAGCTTGGCAACCCCTTTCAAACGAAAGTGTTTTTCGCCAGTCTCTGCATGGGGTACTTCAAGAGGAAACAAACCATAGAGATAGAACTTAGAACTACTTCATTTGGTCAAGTTTCAAGGAGCTAGCACAAACCGTGTTTGATTTAGAATTCCAAACACATCTATCTATATAGCAGAAAACAGAGTGAAACCTAAAATTCATAGTGTTACTGGAAACGAACGATTGAACCTAGAAGAGTGAAAGTTGGGCAGCCAAGTGAGATTAGTGAACTGATCATTACCACCAAGTATCATCAAGATTTGGTGAAAAAATGTTTGCTGAGATTTCAGCAAACTAGTAGTTTTTTGGAAGCTTGGCAACCCCTTTCAAACGAAAGTGTTTTTCACCAGTCTCTGCATGGGGTACTTCAAGAGGAAACAAACCATAGAGATAAAACTTAGAACTACTTCATTTGGTCAAGTTTCAAGGAGATAGCACAAACTGTGTTTGATTTAGAATTCCAAACACAGCTATCTATGTAGGAGAAAACAGAGTGAAACCTAAAAATTCAAACTGTTACTGGAAACGAATGCTTCAACCTAGAAGAATAAAAATTGGGCAGCCAAGTGGGATTAGTGAACTGATCATTACCACCAAGTATCATCAAGATTTGGTGAAAAAGGTTTGCTGAGATTTCAGCAAACTAGTAGTTTTTTGGAAGCTTGGCAACCGCTTTCAAACGAAAGTGTTTTTCGCCAGTCTCTGCATGGGGTACTTCAAGAGGAAACAAACTGTAGATATAGAGCTTAGAACTACTTCATTTGGTCAAGTTTCACGGAGCTAGCATAAACCGTGTTTGATTTAGAGTTTCAAACACATCTATCTATATAGCAGAAAACAGAGTGAAACCTAAAAATTCAAAGTGTTACTGGAAACGAACGCTTGAACCTAGAAGAGTGAATGTTGGGCAGCCAAGTGAGATTAGTGAACTGATCATTACCACAAAGTATCATCAAGATTTGGTGAAAAAATGTTTGCTGAGATTTCAGCAAACTAGTAGTTTTTTGGAAGCTTGGCAACCCCTTTCAAACGAAAGTGTTTTTCGCCAGTCTCTTCATGGGGTACTTCAAGAGGAAACAAACCATAGAGATAGAACTTAGAACTACTTCATTTGGTCAAGTTTCAAGGAGCTAGCACAAACCGTGTTTGATTTAGAGTTTCAAACACATCTATCTATATAGCAGAAAACAGAGTGAAACCTAAAAATTCAAAGTGTTACTGAAAAGGAACGCTTGAACCTAGAAGAGTGAAAGTTGGGCAGCCAAGTGGGATTAGTGAACTGATCATTACCACCAAGTATCATCAAGATTTGGTGAAAAAATGTTTGCTGAGATTTCAGCAAACTAGTAGTTTTTTGGAAGCTTGGCAACCCCTTTCAAACGAAAGTGTCTTTCGCCAGTCTCTGCATGGGGTACTTCAAGAGGAAACAAACCATAGAGATGGAACTTAGAACTACTTCATTTGGTCAAGTTTCAAGGAGCTAGCACAAACCGTGTTTGATTTAGAATTCCAAACACAGCTATCTATGCAGGAGAAAACAGAGTGAAACCTAAAAATTCAAAGTGTTACTGGAAACGAACGCTTGAACCTAGAAGAATAAAAATTGGGCAGCCAAGTTTGATTAGTGAACTGATCATTACCACCAAGTATCATCAAGATTTGGTGAAAAATGTTTGCTGAGATTTCAGCAAACTAGTAGTTTTTTGGAAGCTTGGCAACCCCTTTCAAACGAAAGTGTTTTTCGCCAGTCTCTGCATGGGGTACTTCAAGAGGAAACAAACCATAGAGATAGAACTTAGAACTACTTCATTTGGTCAAGTTTCAAGGAGCTAGCACAAACCGTGTTTGATTTAGAATTCCAAACACATCTATCTATATAGCAGAAAACAGAGTGAAACCTAAAATTCAAAGTGTTACTGGAAACGAACGATTGAACCTAGAAGAGTGAAAGTTGGGCAGCCAAGTGAGATTAGTGAACTGATCATTACCACCAAGTATCATCAAGATTTGGTGAAAAAATGTTTGCTGAGATTTCAGCAAACTAGTAGTTTTTTGGAAGCTTGGCAACCCCTTTCAAACGAAAGTGTTTTTCGCCAGTCTCTGCATGGGTTACTTCAAGAGGAAACAAACCATAGAGATGGAACTTAGAACTACTTCATTTGGTCAAGTTTCAAGGAGCTAGCACAAACTGTGTTTGATTTAGAATTCCAAACACACCTATCTGTGTAGGAGAAAACAGAGTGAAACCTAAAATTCAAACTGTTACTGGAAACGAATGCTTCAACCTAGAAGAATAAAAATTGGGCAGCCAAGTGGGATTAGTGAACTGATCATTACCACCAAGTATCATCAAGATTTGGTGAAAAAAGGTTTGCTGAGATTTCAGCAAACTAGTAGTTTTTTGGAAGCTTGGCAACCCCTTTCAAACGAAAGTGTTTTTCGCCAGTCTCTGCATGGGGTACTTCAAGAGGAAACAAACCATAGAGAAAGAACTTAGGACTACTTCATTTTGTCAAGTTTCACGGAGCTAGCACAAACCGTGTTTGATTTAGAGTTTCAAACACATCTATCTATATAGCAGAAAACAGAGTGAAACCTAAAAATTCAAAGTGTTACTGGAAACGAACGCTTGAACCTAGAAGAGTGAAAGTTGGGCAGCAAAGTGAGATTAGTGAACTGATCATCACCACCAAGTATCATCAAGATTTGGTGAAAAAAGTTTTGCTGAGATTTCAGCAAACTAGTAGTTTTTTGGAAGCTTGGCAACCCCTTTCAAATGAAAGTGTTTTTCGCCAGTCTCTGCATGGGGTACTTCAAGAGGAAACAACCATAGAGATAGAACTTAGAACTACTTCATTTGGTCAAGTTTCAAGGAGCTAGCACAAACCGTGTTTGATTTAGAGTTTCAAACACATCTATCTATATAGCAGAAAACAGAGTGAAACCTACAAGTTCAAAGTGTTACTGGAAACGAATGCTTCAACCTAGAAGAATAAAATTGGGTAGCCAAGTGGGATTAGTGAACTGATCATTACCACCAAGTATCATTAAGATTTGGTGAAAAAAGTTTTTCTGAGATTTCAGCAAACTAGTAGTTTTTTGGAAGCTTGGCCACCCCTTTCAAACGAAAGTGTTTTTCGCCAGTCTCTGCATGGGGTACTGCAAGAGGAAACAAACCATAGAGATGGAACATAGAACTACTTCATTTGGTAAAGTTACAAGGAGCTAGCACAAACCGTGTTTGATTTAGAGTTTCAAACACATCTATCTATATAGCAGAAAACAGAGTGAAACCTAAAAATTCAAAGTGTTACTGGAAACGAACTCTTGAACCTAGAAGAGTGAAAGTTGTGCAGCCAAGTGAGATTAGTGAACTGATCATTACCACCAAGTATCATCAAGATTGGTGAAAAAAATGTTTGCTGAGATTTCAACAAACTAGTAGTTTTTGGAAGCTTGGCAACCCCTTTCAAACGAAAGTGTTTTTCGCCAGTCTCTGCATGGGGTACTTCAAGAGGAAACAAACCATAGAGAGAGAACTTAGAACTACTTCATTTTGTCACGTTTCACGTTGCTAGCACAAACCGTGTTTGATTTAGAGTTTCAAACACATCTATCTATATAGCACAAAACAGAGTGAAATCTAAAAATTCAAAGTGTTACTGGAAACGAACTCTTGAACCTAGAAGAGTGAAAGTTGGGCAGCCAAGTGAGATTAGTGAACTGATCATTACCACCAAGTATCATCAAGATTTGGTGAAAAAAGGTTTGCTGAGATTTCAGCAAACTAGTAGTTTTTTGGAAGCTTGGCAACCGCTTTCAAACGAAAGTGTTTTCGCCAGTCTCTGCATGGGGTACTTCAAGAGGAAACAAACTGTAGATATAGAGCTTAGAACTACTTCATTTGGTCAAGTTTCACGGAGCTAGCATATACCGTGTTTGATTTAGAGTTTCAAACACATCTATCTATATAGCAGAAAACAGAGTGAAACCTAAAAATTCAAAGTGTTACTGGAAACGAACGCTTGAACCTAGAAGAGTGAATGTTGGGCAGCCAAGTGAGATTAGTGAACTGATCATTACCACCAAGTATCATCAAGATTTGGTGAAAAATGTTTGCTGAGATGTCAGCAAACTAGTAGTTTTTGGAAGCTTGGAAACCCCTTTCAAACGAAAGTGTTTTTTCGCCAGTCTCTGCATGGGGTACTTCAAGAGGAAACAAACTATAGAGATAGAGCTTAGAACTACGTCATTTGGTCAAGTTTCACGGAGCTAGCACATACCGTGTTTGATTTAGAGTTTCAAACACATCTATCTATATAGCAGAAAACAGAGTGAAACCTAAAAATTCAAAGTGTTACTGGAAAGGAATGCTTGAACCTAGAAGAGTGAAAGTTGGGCAGCCAAGTGGGATTCGTGAACTGATCATTACCACCAAGTATCATCAAGATTAGGTGAAAAAATGTTTGCTGAGTTTTCAGCAAACTAGTAGTTTTTTGGAAGCTTGGCTACCCCTTTCAAACGAAAGTGTTTTTCGCCAGTCTCTGGATGGGGTACTTCAAGAAGAAACAAACCATGGAGATAGAACTTAGAACTACTTCATTTGGTCAAGTTTCAAGGAGCTAGCACAAACCGTGTTTGATTTAGATTTCCAAACACATCTATCTATAAAGCAGAAAACAGAGTGAAACCTAAAAATTCAAAGTGTTACTGGAAAGGAACGCTTGAACCTAGAAGAGTGAAATTTGGGCAGCCAGGTGGGATTCGTGAACTGATCATTACCACCAAGTATCATCAAGATTAGGTGAAAAAATGTTTGCTGAGATTTCAGCAAACTAGTAGTTTTTTGGAAGCTTGGCTACCCCTTTCAAACGAAAGTGTTTTTCGCCAGTCTCTGGATGGGGTACTTCAAGAAGAAACAAACCATGGAGATAGAACTTAGAACTACATCATTTGGTCAAGTTTCAAGGAGCTAGCACAAACCGTGTTTGATTTAGAATTCCAAACACAGCTATCTATGTAAGAGAAAAAAGAGTGAAACCTAAAAATTCAAACTGTTACAGGAAACGAATGCTTCAACCTAGAAGAATAAAAATTGGGCAGCCAAGTGGGATTAGTGAACTGATCATTGCCACCAAGTATCATCAAGATTTGGTGAAAAAATGTTTGCTGAGATTTCAGCAAACTAGTAGTTTTTGGAAGCTTGGCAACCCCTTTCAAACGAAAGTGTTTTTCGCCAGTCTCTAAATGGGGTACTTCAAGAGGAAACAAACCATAGAGATAGAACTTAGAACTACTTCATTTGGTCAAGTTTCAAGGAGCTAGCGCAAACCGTGTTTGATTTAGAATTCCAAACACATCGATCTATATAGCAGAAAACAGAGTGAAACCTAAAATTCAAAGTGTTACTGGAAACGAACGATTAAACCTAGAAGAGTGAAAGTTGGGCAGCCAAGTGAGATTAGTGAACTGATCATTACCACCAAGTATCATCAAGATTTGGTGAAAAAATGTTTGCTGAGATTTCAGCAAACTAGTAGTTTTTTGGAAGCTTGGCAACCCCTTTCAAACGAAAGTGTCTTTCGCCAGTCTCTGCATGGGGTAATTCAAGAGGAAACAAACCATAGAGATGGAACTTAGAACTACTTCATTTGGTCAAGTTTCAAGGAGCTAGCACAAACTGTGTTTGATTTAGAATTCCAAACACAGCTATCTATGTAGGAGAAAACAGAGTGAAACCTAAAAATTCAAACTGTTACTGGAAACGAATGCTTCAACCTAGAAGAATAAAAATTGGGCAGCCAAGTGGGATTAGTGAACTGATCATTACCACCAAGTATCATCAAGATTTGGTGAAAAAGGTTTGCTGAGATTTCAGCAAACTAGTAGTTTTTTGGAAGCTTGGCAACCCCTTTCAAACGAAAGTGTTTTTCGCCAGTCTCTGCATGGGGTACTTCAAGAGGAAACAAACTATAGATATAGAGCTTAGAACTACTTCATTTGGTCTAGTTTCACGGATCTAGCAAAACCTTGTTTGATTTAGAGTTTCAAACACATCTATCTATATAGCAGAACACAGAGTGAAACCTAAAAATTCAAAGTGTTACTGGAAAGGAACGCTTGAACCTAGAAGAGTGAAAGTTGGGCAGCCAAGTGGGATTAGTGAACTGATCATTACCACCAAGTATCATCAAGATTTGGTGAAAAAATGTTTGCTGAGATTTCAGCAAACTAGTAGTTTTTTGGAAGCTTGGCAACCCCTTTCAAACGAAAGTGTTTTTCGCCAGTCTCTGCATGGGGTACTTCAAGAGGAAACAAACCATAGAGATAGAACTTAGAACTACTTCATTTGGTCAAGTTTCAAGGAGCTAGCACAAACCGTGTTTCATTTAGAATTCCAAACACAGCTATCTATGTAGGAGAAAACAGAGTGAAACCTAAAAATTCAAACTGTTACTGGAAACGAATGCTTCAACCTAGAAGAATAAAAATTGGGCAGCCAAGTGGGATTAGTGAACTGATCATTACCACCAAGTATCATCAAGATTTGGTGAAAAAATGTTTGCTGAGATTTCAGCAAACTAGTAGTTTTTTGGAAGCTTGGCAACCCCTTTCAAACGAAAGTGTTTTTCGCCAGTCTCTGCATGGGGTACTTCAAGAGGAAACAAACCATAGAGAAAGAACTTCGGACTACTTCATTTTGTCAAGTTTCACGGAGCTAGCATATACCGTGTTTGATTTAGAGTTTCAAACACATCTATCTATATAGCAGAAAACAGAGTGAAACCTAAAAATTCAAAGTGTTACTGGAAACGATCGCTTGAACCTAGAAGAGTGAATGTTGGGCAGCCAAGTGAGATTAGTGAACTGATCATTACCACCAAGTATCATCAAGATTTGGTGAAAAAATGTTTGCTGAGATTTCAGAAAAACTAGTAGTTTTTTGGAAGCTTGGCAACCCCTTTCAAACGAAAGTGTTTTTCGCCAATCTCTGCATGGGGTACTTCAAGAGGAAACAAACTGCAGAGATAGAGCTTAGAACTACTTCATTTGGTCAAGTTTCACGGAGCTAGCACATACCGTGTTTGATTTAGAGTTTCAAACACATCTATCTATAAAGCAGAAAACAGAGTGAAGCCTAAAAATTCAAAGTGTTACTGGAAAGGAACGCTTGAACCTAGAAGAGTGAAAGTTGGGCAGCCAAGTGGGATTCGTGAACTGATCATTACCACCAAGTATCATCAAGATTAGGTGAAAAAATGTTTGCTAAGATTTCAGCAAACTAGTAGTTTTTTGGAAGCTTGGCTACCCCTTTCAAACGAAAGTGTTTTTCGCCAGTCTCTGCATGGGGTACTTCAAGAAGAAACAAACCATGGAGATAGAACTTAGAACTACTTCATTTGGTCAAGTTTCAAAGAGCTAGCACAAACCTTGTTTGATTTAGAATTCCAAACACATCTATCTACATAGCAGAAAACAGAGTGAAACCTAAAAATTCAAAGTGTTACTGGAAAGGAACGCTTGAACCTAGAAGAGTGCAAGTTGGGCAGCCAAGTTGGATTCGTGAACTGATCATTACCACCAAGTATCATCAAGATTAGGTGAAAAAATGTTTGCTGAGATTTCAGCAAACTAGTAGTTTTTTGGAAGCTTGGCTACCCCTTTCAAACGAAAGTGTTTTTCGCCAGTCTCTGGATGGGGTACTTCAAGAAGAAACAAACCATGGAGATAGAACTTAGAACTACTTCATTTGGTCAAGTTTCAAGGAGCTAGCACAAACCGTGTTTGATTTAGAATTCCAAACACAGCTATCTATGTAATAGAAAACAGAGTGAAACCTAAAAATTCAAACTGTTACACGAAACGAATGCTTCAACCTAGAAGAATAAAAATTGGGCAGCCAAGTGGGATTAGTGAACTGATCATTGCCACCAAGTATCATCAAGATTTGGTGAAAAAATGTTTGCTGAGATTTCAGCAAACTAGTAGTTTTTTGGAAGCTTGGCAACCCCTTTCAAATGAAAGTGTTTTTCGCCAGTCTCTGAATGGGGTACTTCAAGAGGAAACAAACCATAGAGATAGAACTTAGAACTACTTCATTTGGTCAAGTTTCAAGGAGCTAGCACAAACCGTGTTTGATTTAGAATTCCAAACACATCTATCTATATAGCAGAAAACAGAGTGAAACCTAAAATTCAAAGTGTTACTGGAAACGAACGATTGAACCTAGAAGAGTGAAAGTTGGGCAGCCAAGTGAGATTAGTGAACTGATCATTACCACCAAGTATCATCAAGATTTGGTGAAAAAATGTTTGCTGAGATTTCAGCAAACTAGTAGTTTTTTGGAAGCTTGGCAACCCCTTTCAAACGAAAGTGTCTTTCGCCAGTCTCTGCATGGGGTAATTCAAGAGGAAACAAACCATAGAGATGGAACTTAGAACTACTTCATTTGGTCAAGTTTCAAGGAGCTAGCACAAACTGTGTTTGATTTAGAATTCCAAACACAGCTATCTATGTAGGAGAAAACAGAGTGAAACCTAAAAATACAAACTGTTACTGGAAACGAATGCTTCAACCTAGAAGAATAAAAATTGGGCAGCCAAGTGGGATTAGTGAACTGATCATTACCACCAAGTATCATCAAGATTTGGTGAAAAAGGTTTGCTGAGATTTCAGCAAACTAGTAGTTTTTTGGAAGCTTGGCAACCCCTTTCAAACGAAAGTGTTTTTCGCCAGTCTCTGCATGGGGTACTTCAAGAGGAAACAAACTATAGATATAGAGCTTAGAACTACTTCATTTGGTCTAGTTTCACGGATCTAGCAAAACCGTGTTTGATTTAGAGTTTCAAACACATCTATCTATATAGCAGAACACAGAGTGAAACCTAAAAATTCAAAGTGTTACTGGAAAGGAACGCTTGAACCTAGAAGAGTGACAGTTGGGCAGCCAAGTGGGATTAGTGAACTGATCATTACCACCAAGTATCATCAAGATTTGGTGAAAAAAGGTTTGCTGAGATTTCAGCAAACTAGTAGTTTTTTGGAAGCTTGGCAACCCCTTTCAAACGAAAGTGTTTTTCGCCAGTCTCTGTATGGGGTACTTCAAGAGGAAACAAACTATAGATATAGAGCTTAGAACTACTTCATTTGGTCAAGTTTCACGGAGCTAGCAAAACCGTGTTTGATTTAGAGTTTCAAACACATCTATCTATATAGCAGAAAACAGAGTGAAACCTAAAAATTCAAAGTGTTACTGGAAAGGAACGCTTGAACCTAGAAGAGTGAAAGTTGGGCAGCCAAGTGGGATTAGTGAACTGATCATTACCACCAAGTATCATCAAGATTTGGTGAAAAAATGTTTGCTGAGATTTCAACAAACTAGTAGTTTTTTGGAAGCTTGGCAACCCCTTTCAAACGAAAGTGTTTTTCGCCAGTCTCTGCATGGGGTACTTCAAGAGGAAACAAACCATAGAGATAGAACTTAGAACTACTTCATTTGGTCAAGTTTCAAGGAGCTAGCACAAACCGTGTTTGATTTAGAATTCCAAACACAGCTATCTATGTAGGAGAAAACAGAGTGAAACATAAAAATTCAAACTGTTACTGGAAACGAATGCTTCAACCTAGAAGAATAAAAATTGGGCAGCCAAGTGGGATTAGTGAACTGATCATTACCACCAAGTATCATCAAGATTTGGTGAAAATATGTTTGCTGAGATTTCAGCAAACTAGTAGTTTTTTGGAAGCTTGGCAACCCCTTTCAAACGAAAGTGTTTTTCGCCAGTCTCTGCATGGGGTACTTCAAGAGGAAACAAACCATAGAGAAAGAACTTCGGACTACTTCATTTTGTCAAGTTTCACGGAGCTAGCATATACCGTGTTTGATTTAGAGTTTCAAACACATATATCTATATAGCAGAAAACAGAGTGAAACCTAAAAATTCAAAGTGTTACTGGAAAGGAACGCTTGAACCTAGAAGAGTGAAAGTTGGGCAGCCAAGTGGGATTCATGAACTGATCATTACCACCAAGTATCATCAAGATTAGGTGAAAAAATGTTTGCTGAGATTTCAGCAAACTAGTAGTTTTTTGGAAGCTTGGCTACCCCTTTCAAACGAAAGTGTTTTTCGCCAGTCTCTGCATGGGGTACTTCAAGAGGAAACAAACTATACAGATAGAGCATAGAACTACTTCATTTGGTCAAGTTTCACGGAGCTAGCACATACCGTGTTTGATTTAGAGTTTCAAACACATCTATCTATATAGCAGAAAACAGAGTGAAACCTAAAAATTCAAAGTGTTACTGGAAAGGAACGCTTGAACCTAGAAGAGTGAAAGTTGGGCAGCCAAGTGGGATTCATGAACTGATCATTACCACCAAGTATCATCAAGATTAGGTGAAAAAATGTTTGCTGAGATTTCAGCAAACTAGTAGTTTTTTGGAAGCTTGGCTACCCCTTTCAAACGAAAGTGTTTTTCGCCAGTCTCTGCATGGGGTACTTCAAGAAGAAAGAAACCATGGAGATAGAACTTAGAACTACTTCATTTGGTCAAGTTTCAAGGAGCTAGCACAAACCGTGTTTGATTTAGAGTTTCAAACACATCTATCTATATAGCAGAACACAGAGTGAAACCTAAAAATTCAAAGTGTTACTGGAAAGGAACGCTTGAACCTAGAAGAGTGACAGTTGGGCAGCCAAGTGGGATTAGTGAACTGATCATTACCACCAAGTATCATCAAGATTTGGTGAAAAAAGGTTTGCTGAGATTTCAGCAAACTAGTAGTTTTTTGGAAGCTTGGCAACCCCTTTCAAACGAAAGTGTTTTTCGCCAGTCTCTGTATGGGGTACTTCAAGAGGAAACAAACTATAGATATAGAGCTTAGAACTACTTCATTTGGTCAAGTTTCACGGAGCTAGCAAAACCGTGTTTGATTTAGAGTTTCAAACACATCTATCTATATAGCAGAAAACAGAGTGAAACCTAAAAATTCAAAGTGTTACTGGAAAGGAACGCTTGAACCTAGAAGAGTGAAAGTTGGGCAGCCAAGTGGGATTAGTGAACTGATCATTACCACCAAGTATCATCAAGATTTGGTGAAAAAATGTTTGCTGAGATTTCAACAAACTAGTAGTTTTTTGGAAGCTTGGCAACCCCTTTCAAACGAAAGTGTTTTTCGCCAGTCTCTGCATGGGGTACTTCAAGAGGAAACAAACCATAGAGATAGAACTTAGAACTACTTCATTTGGTCAAGTTTCAAGGAGCTAGCACAAACCGTGTTTGATTTAGAATTCCAAACACAGCTATCTATGTAGGAGAAAACAGAGTGAAACCTAAAAATTCAAACTGTTACTGGAAACGAATGCTTCAACCTAGAAGAATAAAAATTGGGCAGCCAAGTGGGATTAGTGAACTGATCATTACCACCAAGTATCATCAAGATTTGGTGAAAATATGTTTGCTGAGATTTCAGCAAACTAGTAGTTTTTTGGAAGCTTGGCAACCCCTTTCAAACGAAAGTGTTTTTCGCCAGTCTCTGCATGGGGTACTTCAAGAGGAAACAAACCATAGAGAAAGAACTTCGGACTACTTCATTTTGTCAAGTTTCACGGAGCTAGCATATACCGTGTTTGATTTAGAGTTTCAAACACATATATCTATATAGCAGAAAACAGAGTGAAACCTAAAAATTCAAAGTGTTACTGGAAAGGAACGCTTGAACCTAGAAGAGTGAAAGTTGGGCAGCCAAGTGGGATTCATGAACTGATCATTACCACCAAGTATCATCAAGATTAGGTGAAAAAATGTTTGCTGAGATTTCAGCAAACTAGTAGTTTTTTGGAAGCTTGGCTACCCCTTTCAAACGAAAGTGTTTTTCGCCAGTCTCTGCATGGGGTACTTCAAGAAGAAAGAAACCATGGAGATAGAACTTAGAACTACTTCATTTGGTCAAGTTTCAAGGAGCTAGCACAAACCGTGTTTGATTTAGAATTCCAAACACATCTATCTATATAGCAGAAAACAGAGTGAAACCTAAAAATTCAAAGTGTTACTGGAAAGGAACGCTTGAACCTAGAAGAGTGAAAGTTGGGCAGCCAAGTGGGATTCGTGAACTGATCATTACCACCAAGTATCATCAAGATTAGGTGAAAAAATGTTTGCTGAGATTTCAGCAAACTAGTAGTTTATTGGAAGCTTGGCTACCCCTTAAAAACGAAAGTGTTTTTCGCCAGTCTCTGCATGGGGTACTTCAAGAAGAAACAAACCATGGAGATAGAACTTAGAACTACTTCATTTGGTCAAGTTTCAAGGAGCTAGCACAAACCGTGTTTGATTTAGAATTCCAAACACAGCTATCTATGTAAGAGAAAACAGAGTGAAACCTAAAAATTCAAACTGTTACAGGAAACGAATGCTTCAACCTAGAAGAATAAAAATTGGGCAGCCAAGTGGGATTAGTGAACTGATCATTACCACCAAGTATCATCAAGATTTGGTGAAAAAATGTTTGCTGAGATTTCAGCAAACTAGTAGTTTTTTGGAAGCTTGGCAACCCCTTTCAAACGAAAGTGTTTTTCGCCAGTCTCTGCATGGGGTACTTCAAGAGGAAACAAACCATAGAGAAAGAACTTCGGACTACTTCATTTTGTCAAGTTTCACGGAGCTAGCATATACCGTGTTTGATTTAGAGTTTCAAACACATCTATCTATATTGCAGAAAACAGAGTGAAACCTAAAAATTCAAAGTGTTACTGGAAACGATCGCTTGAACCTAGAAGAGTGAATGTTGGGCAGCCAAGTGAGATTAGTGAACTGATCATTACCACCAAGTATCATCAAGATTTGGTGAAAAAATGTTTGCTGAGATTTCAGAAAAACTAGTAGTTTTTTGGAAGCTTGGCAACCCCTTTCAAACGAAAGTGTTTTTCGCCAGTCTCTGCATGGGGTACTTCAAGAGGAAGCAAACTACAGAGATAGAGCTTAGAACTACTTCATTTGGTCAAGTTTCACGGAGCTAGCACATACCGTGTTTGATTTAGAGTTTCAAACACATCTATCTATATAGCAGAAAACAGAGTGAAACCTAAAAATTCAAAGTGTTACTGGAAAGGAACGCTTGAACCTAGAAGAGTGAAAGTTGGGCAGCCAAGTGGGATTCGTGAACTGATCATTACCACCAAGTATCCTCAAGATTAGGTGAAAAAATGTTTGCTGAGATTTCAGCAAACTAGTAGTTTTTTGGAAGCTTGGCAACCCCTTTCAAACGAAAGTGTTTTTCGCCAGTCTCTGGATGGGGTACTTCAAGAAGAAACAAACCATGGAGATAGAACTTAGAACTACTTCATTTGGTCAAGTTTCAAGGAGCTAGCACAAACCGTGTTTGATTTAGAATTCCAAACACAGCTATCTATGTAAGAGAAAACAGAGTGAAACCTAAAAATTCAAACTGTTACACGAAACGAATGCTTCAACCTAGAAGAATAAAAATTGGGCAGCCAAGTGGGATTAGTGAACTGATCATTGCCACCAAGTATCATCAAGATTTGGTGAAAAAATGTTTGCTGAGATTTCAGCAAACTAGTAGTTTTTTGGAAGCTTGGCAACCCCTTTCAAACGAAAGTGTTTTTCGCCAGTCTCTGAATGGGGTACTTCAAGAGGAAACAAACCATAGAGATAGAACTTAGAACTACTTCATTTGGTCAAGTTTCAAGGAGCTAGCACAAACCGTGTTTGATTTAGAATTCCAAACACATCTATCTATATAGCAGAAAACAGAGTGAAACCTAAAATTCAAAGTGTTACTGGAAACGAACGATTGAACCTAGAAGAGTGAAAGTTGGGCAGCCAAGTGAGATTAGTGAACTGATCATTACCACCAAGTATCATCAAGATTTGGTGAAAAAATGTTTGCTGAGATTTCAGCAAATAGTAGTTTTTTGGAAGCTTGGCAACCCCTTTCAAACGAAAGTGTTTTTCGCCAGTCTCTGCATGGGGTACTTCAAGAGGAAACAAACCATAGAGATGGAACTTAGAACTACTTCATTTGGTCAAGTTTCAAGGAGCTAGCACAAACTGTGTTTGATTTAGAATTCCAAAGACAGCTATCTATGTAGGAGAAAACAGAGTGAAACCTAAAAATTCAAACTGTTACTGGAAACGAATGCTTCAACCTAGAAGAATAAAAATTGGGCAGCCAAGTGGGATTAGTGAACTGATCATTACCACCAAGTATCATCAAGATTTGGTGAAAAAAGGTTTGCTGAGATTTCAGCAAACTAGTAGTTTTTTGGAAGCTTGGCAACCCCTTTCAAACGAAAGTGTTTTTCGCCAGTCTCTGCATGGGGTACTTCAAGAGGAAACAAACTATAGATATAGAGCTTAGAACTACTTCATTTGGTCTAGTATCACGGATCTAGCAAAACCGTGTTTGATTTAGAGTTTCAAACACATCTATCTATATAGCAGAAAACAGAGTGAAACCTAAAAATTCAAAGTGTTACTGGAAAGGAACGCTTGAACCTAGAAGAGTGCAAGTTGGGCAGCCAAGTTGGATTCGTGAACTGATAATTACCACCAAGTATCATCAAGATTAGGTGAAAAAATGTTTGCTGAGATTTCAGCAAACTAGTAGTTTTTTGGAAGCTTGGCTACCCCTTTCAAACGAAAGTGTTTTTCGCCAGTCTCTGGATGGGGAACTTCTAGAAGAAACAAACCATGGAGATAGAACTTACAACTACTTCATTTGGTCAAGTTTCAAGGAGCTAGCACAAACCGTGTTTGATTTAGAATTCCAAACACAGCTATATATGTAAGAGAAAACAGAGTGAAACCTAAAAATTCAAACTGTTACACGAAACGAATGCTTCAACCTAGAAGAATAAAAATTGGGCAGCCAAGTGGGATTAGTGAACTGATCATTGCCACCAAGTATCATCAAGATTTGGTGAAAAAATGTTTGCTGAGATTTCAGCAAACTAGTAGTTTTTTGGAAGCATGGCAACCCCTTTCAAATGAAAGTGTTTTTCGCCAGTCTCTGAATGGGGTACTTCAAGAGGAAACAAACCATAGAGATAGAACTTAGAACTACTTCATTTGGTCAAGTTTCAAGGAGCTAGCACAAACCGTGTTTGATTTAGAATTCCAAACACATCTATCTATATAGCAGAAAACAGAGTGAAACCTAAAATTCAAAGTGTTACTGGAAACGAACGATTGAACCTAGAAGAGTGAAAGTTGCGCAGCCAAGTGAGATTAGTGAACTGATCATTACCACCAAGTATCATCAAGATTTGGTGAAAAAATGTTTGCTGAGATTTCAGCAAACTAGTAGTTTTTTGGAAGCTTGGCAACCCCTTTCAAACGAAAGTGTTTTTCGCCAGTCTCTGCATGGGGTACTTCAAGAGGAAACAAACCATAGAGATGGAACTCAGAACTACTTCATTTGGTCAAGTTTCAAGGAGCTAGCACAAACTGTGTTTGATTTAGAATTCCAAACACAGCTATCTATGTAGGAGAAAACAGAGTGAAACCTAAAAATTCAAACTGTTACTGGAAACGAATGCTTCAACCTAGAAGAATAAAAATTGGGCAGCCAAGTGGGATTAGTGAACTGATCATTACCACCAAGTATCATCAAGATTTGGTGAAAAAAGGTTTGCTGAGATTTCAGCAAACTAGTAGTTTTTTGGAAGCTTGGCAACCCCTTTCAAACGAAAGTGTTTTTCGCCAGTCTCTGTATGGGGTACTTCAAGAGGAAACAAACTATAGATATAGAGCTTAGAACTACTTCATTTGGTCAAGTTTCACGGAGCTAGCAAAACCGTGTTTGATTTAGAGTTTCAAACACATCTATCTATATAGCAGAAAACAGAGTGAAACCTAAAAATTCAAAGTGTTACTGGAAAGGAACGCTTGAACCTAGAAGAGTGAAAGTTGGGCAGCCAAGTGGGATTAGTGAACTGATCATTACCACCAAGTATCATCAAGATTTGGTGAAAAAATGTTTGCTGAGATTTCAACAAACTAGTAGTTTTTTGGAAGCTTGGCAACCCCTTTCAAACGAAAGTGTTTTTCGCCAGTCTCTGCATGGGGTACTTCAAGAGGAAACAAACCATAGAGATAGAACTTAGAACTACTTCATTTGGTCAAGTTTCAAGGAGCTAGCAAAAACCGTGTTTGATTTAGAATTCCAAACACAGCTATCTATGTAGGAGAAAACAGAGTGAAACATAAAAATTCAAACTGTTACTGGAAACGAATGCTTCAACCTAGAAGAATAAAAATTGGGCAGCCAAGTGGGATTAGTGAACTGATCATTACCACCAAGTATCATCAAGATTTGGTGAAAAAATGTTTGCTGAGATTTCAGCAAACTAGTAGTTTTTTGGAAGCTTGGCAACCCCTTTCAAACGAAAGTGTTTTTCGCCAGTCTCTGCATGGGGTACTTCAAGAGGAAACAAACCATAGAGAAAGAACTTCGGACTACTTCATTTTGTCAAGTTTCACGGAGCTAGCATATACCGTGTTTGATTTAGAGTTTCAAACACATATATCTATATAGCAGAAAACAGAGTGAAACCTAAAAATTCAAAGTGTTACTGGAAACGATCGCTTGAACCTAGAAGAGTGAATGTTGGGCAGCCAAGTGAGATTAGTGAACTGATCATTACCACCAAGTATCATCAAGATTTGGTGAAAAGATGTTTGCTGAGATTTCAGCAAACTAGTAGTTTTTTGGAAGCTTGGCAACCCCTTTCAAACGAAAGTGTTTTTCGCCAGTCTCTGCATGGGGTACTTCAAGAGGAAACAAACAATAGAGATAGAGCATAGAACTACTTCATTTGGTCAAGTTTCACGGAGCTAGCACATACCGTGTTTGATTTAGAGTTTCAAACACATCTATCTATATAGCAGAAAACAGAGTGAAACCTAAAAATTCAAAGTGTTACTGGAAAGGAACGCTTGAACCTAGAAGAGTGCAAGTTGGGCAGCCAAGTTGGATTCGTGAACTGATAATTACCACGAAGTATCATCAAGATTAGGTGAAAAAATGTTTGCTGAGATTTCAGCAAACTAGTAGTTTTTTGGAAGCTTGGCTACCCCTTTCAAACGAAAGTGTTTTTCGCCAGTCTCTGGATGGGGAACTTCAAGAAGAAACAAACCATGGAGATAGAACTTAGAACTACTTCATTTGGTCAAGTTTCAAGGAGCTAGCACAAACCGTGTTTGATTTAGAATTCCAAACACAGCTATATATGTAAGAGAAAACAGAGTGAAACCTAAAAATTCAAACTGTTACACGAAACGAATGCTTCAACCTAGAAGAATAAAAATTGGGCAGCCAAGTGGGATTAGTGAACTGATCATTGCCACCAAGTATCATCAAGATTTGGTGAAAAAATGTTTGCTGAGATTTCAGCAAACTAGTAGTTTTTTGGAAGCATGGCAACCCCTTTCAAATGAAAGTGTTTTTCGCCAGTCTCTGAATGGGGTACTTCAAGAGGAAACAAACCATAGAGATAGAACTTAGAACTACTTCATTTGGTCAAGTTTCAAGGAGCTAGCACAAACCGTGTTTGATTTAGAATTCCAAACACATCTATCTATATAGCAGAAAACAGAGTGAAACCTAAAATTCAAAGTGTTACTGGAAACGAACGATTGAACCTAGAAGAGTGAAAGTTGCGCAGCCAAGTGAGATTAGTGAACTGATCATTACCACCAAGTATCATCAAGATTAGGTGAAAAAATGTTTGCTAAGATTTCAGCAAACTAGTAGTTTTTGGAAGCTTGGCTACCCCTTTCAAACGAAAGTGTTTTTCGCCAGTCTCTGCATGGGGTACTTCAAGAAGAAACAAACCATGGAGATAGAACTTAGAACTACTTCATTTGGTCAAGTTTCAAAGAGCTAGCACAAACCTTGTTTGATTTAGAATTCCAAACACATCTATCTACATAGCAGAAAACAGAGTGAAACCTAAAAATTCAAAGTGTTTCTGGAAAGGAACGCTTGAACCTAGAAGAGTGCAAGTTGGGCAGCCAAGTTGGATTCGTGAACTGATCATTACCACCAAGTATCATCAAGATTAGGTGAAAAAATGTTTGCTGAGATTTCAGCAAACTAGTAGTTTTTTGGAAGCTTGGCAACCCCTTTCAAACGAAAGTGTTTTTCGCCAGTCTCTGGATGGGGTACTTCAAGAAGAAACAAACCATGGAGATAGAACTTAGAACTACTTCATTTGGTCAAGTTTCAAGGAGCTAGCACAAACCGTGTTTGATTTAGAATTCCAAACACAGCTATCTATGTAAGAGAAAACAGAGTGAAACCTAAAAATTCAAACTGTTACACGAAACGAATGCTTCAACCTAGAAGAATAAAAATTGGGCAGCCAAGTGGGATTAGTGAACTGATCATTGCCACCAAGTATCATCAAGATTTGGTGAAAAAATGTTTGCTGAGATTTCAGCAAACTAGTAGTTTTTTGGAAGCTTGGCAACCCCTTTCAAACGAAAGTGTTTTTCGCCAGTCTCTGAATGGGGTACTTCAAGAGGAAACAAACCATAGAGATAGAACTTAGAACTACTTCATTTGGTCAAGTTTCAAGGAGCTAGCACAAACCGTGTTTGATTTAGAATTCCAAACACATCTATCTATATAGCAGAAAACAGAGTGAAACCTAAAATTCAAAGTGTTACTGGAAACGAACGATTGAACCTAGAAGAGTGAAACTTGGGCAGCCAAGTGAGATTAGTGAACTGATCATTACCACCAAGTATCATCAAGATTTGGTGAAAAAATGTTTGCTGAGATTTCAGCAAACTAGTAGTTTTTTGGAAGCTTGGCAACCCCTTTCAAACGAAAGTGTTTTTCGCCAGTCTCTGCATGGGGTACTTCAAGAGGAAACAAACCATAGAGATGGAACTTAGAACTAATTCATTTGGTCAAGTTTCAAGGAGCTAGCACAAACTGTGTTTGATTTAGAATTCCAAACACAGCTATCTATGTAGGAGAAAACAGAGTGAAACCTAAAAATTCAAACTGTTACTGGAAACGAATGCTTCAACCTAGAAGAATAAAAATTGGGCAGCCAAGTGGGATTAGTGAACTGATCATTACCACCAAGTATCATCAAGATTTGGTGAAAAAAGGTTTGCTGAGATTTCAGCAAACTAGTAGTTTTTTGGAAGCTTGGCAACCCCTTTCAAACGAAAGTGTTTTTCGCCAGTCTCTGCATGGGGTACTTCAAGAAGAAACAAACCATGGAGATAGAACTTAGAACTACTTCATTTGGTCAAGTTTCAAAGAGCTAGCACAAACCTTGTTTGATTTAGAATTCCAAACACATCTATCTACATAGCAGAAAACGGAGTGAAACCTAAAAATTCAAAGTGTTACTGGAAAGGAACGCTTGAACCTAGAAGTGTGCAAGTTGGGAAGCCAAGTTGGATTCGTGAACTGATCATTACCACCAAGTATCATCAAGATTAGGTGAAAAAATGTTTGCTGAGATTTCAGCAAACTAGTAGTTTTTTGGAAGCTTGGCAACCCCTTTCAAACGAAAGTGTTTTTCGCCAGTCTCTGGATGGGGTACTTCAAGAAGAAACAAACCATGGAGATAGAACTTAGAACTACTTCATTTGGTCAAGTTTCAAGGAGCTAGCACAAACCGTGTTTGATTTAGAATTCCAAACACAGCTATCTATGTAAGAGAAAACAGAGTGAAAAATAAAAATTCAAACCGTTACACGAAACGAATGCTTCAACCTAGAAGAATAAAAATTGGGCAGCCAAGTGGGATTAGTGAACTGATCATTGCCACCAAGTATCATCAAGATTTGGTGAAAAAATGTTTGCTGAGATTTCAGCAAACTAGTAGTTTTTTGGAAGCTTGGCAACCCCTTTCAAACGAAAGTGTTTTTCGCCAGTCTCTGAATGGGGTACTTCAAGAGGAAACAAACCATAGAGATAGAGCTTAGAACTACTTCATTTGGTCTAGTATCACGGATCTAGCAAAACCGTGTTTGATTTAGAGTTTCAAACACATCTATCTATATAGCAGAAAACAGAGTGAAACCTAAAAATTCAAAGTGTTACTGGAAAGGAAAGTTTGAACCTAGAAGAGTGAAAGTTGGGCAGCCAAGTGGGATTAGTGAACTGATCATTACCACCAAGTATCATCAAGATTTGGTGAAAAAATGTTTGCTGAGATTTCAGCAAACTAGTAGTTTTTTGGAAGCTTGGCAACCCCTTTCAAACGAAAGTGTTTTTCGCCAGTCTCTGCATGGGGTACTTCAAGAGGAAACAAACCATAGAGATAGAACTTAGAACTACTTCATTTGGTCAAGTTTCAAGAAGCTAGCACAAACCGTGTTTCATTTAGAATTCCAAACACAGCTATCTATGTAGGAGAAAACAGAGTGAAACCTAAAAATTCAAACTGTTACTGGAAACGAATGCTTCAACCTAGAAGAATAAAAATTGGGCAGCCAAGTGGGATTAGTGAACTGATCATTACCACCAAGTATCATCAAGATTTGGTGAAAAAATGTTTCCTGAGATTTCAGCAAACTAGTAGTTTTTTGGAAGCTTGGCAACCCCTTTCAAACGAAAGTGTTTTTCGCCAGTCTCTGCATGGGGTACTTCAAGAGGAAACAAACCATAGAGAAAGAACTTCGGACTACTTCATTTTGTCAAGTTTCACGGAGCTAGCATATACCGTGTTTGATTTAGAGTTTCAAACACATCTATCTATATAGCAGAAAACAGAGTGAAACCTAAAAATTCAAAGTGTTACTGGAAACGATCGCTTGAACCTAGAAGAGTGAATGTTGGGCAGCCAAGTGAGATTAGTGAACTGATCATTACCACCAAGTATCATCAAGATTTGGTGAAAAAATGTTTGCTGAGATTTCAGAAAAACTAGTAGTTTTTTGGAAGCTTGGCAACCCCTTTCAAACGAAAGTGTTTTTCGCCAGTCTCTGCATGGGGTACTTCAATAGGAAACAAACTACAGAGATAGAGCTTAGAACTACTTCATTTGGTCAAGTTTCACGGAGCTAGCACATACCGTGTTTGATTTAGAGTTTCAAACACATCTATCTATATAGCAGAAAACAGAGTGAAGCCTAAAAATTCAAAGTGTTACTGGAAAGGAACGCTTGAACCTAGAAGAGTGAAAGTTGGGCAGCCAAGTGGGATTCGTGAACTGATCATTACCACCAAGTATCATCAAGATTAGGTGAAAAAATGTTTGCTAAGATTTCAGCAAACTAGTAGTTTTTTGGAAGCTTGGCTACCCCTTTCAAACGAAAGTGTTTTTCGCCAGTCTCTGCATGGGGTACTTCAAGAAGAAACAAACCATGGAGATAGAACTTAGAACTACTTCATTTGGTCAAGTTTCAAAGAGCTAGCACAAACCGTGTTTGATTTAGAATTCCAAACACAGCTATCTATGTAAGAGAAAACAGAGTGAAACCTAAAAATTCAAACTGTTACACGAAACGAATGCTTCAACCTAGAAGAATAAAAATTGGGCAGCCAAGTGGGATTAGTGAACTGATCATTGCCACCAAGTATCATCAAGATTTGGTGAAAAAATGTTTGCTGAGATTTCAGCAAACTAGTAGTTTTTTGGAAGCTTGGCAACCCCTTTCAAATGAAAGTGTTTTTCGCCAGTCTCTGAATGGGGTACTTCAAGAGGAAACAAACCATAGAGATAGAACTTAGAACTACTTCATTTGGTCAAGTTTCAAGGAGCTAGCACAAACCGTGTTTGATTTAGAATTCCAAACACATCTATCTATATAGCAGAAAACAGAGTGAAACCTAAAATTCAAAGTGTTACTGGAAACGAACGATTGAACCTAGAAGAGTGAAAGTTGGGCAGCCAAGTGAGATTAGTGAACTGATCATTACCACCAAGTATCATCAAGATTTGGTGAAAAAATGTTTGCTGAGATTTCAGCAAACTAGTAGTTTTTTGGAAGCTTGGCAACCCCTTTCAAACGAAAGTGTTTTTCGCCAGTCTCTGCATGGGGTACTTCAAGAGGAAACAAACCATAGAGATGGAACTTAGAACTACTTCATTTGGTCAAGTTTCAAGGAGCTAGCACAAACTGTGTTTGATTTAGAATACCAAACACAGCTATCTATGTAGGAGAAAACAGAGTGAAACCTAAAAATTCAAACTGTTACTGGAAACGAATGCTTCAACCTAGAAGAATAAAAATTGGGCAGCCAAGTGGGATTAGTGAACTGATCATTACCACCAAGTATCATCAAGATTTGGTGAAAAAATGTTTCCTGAGATTTCAGCAAACTAGTAGTTTTTTGGAAGCTTGGCAACCCCTTTCAAACGAAAGTGTTTTTCGCCAGTCTCTGCATGGGGTACTTCAAGAGGAAACAAACCATAGAGAAAGAACTTCGGACTACTTCATTTTGTCAAGTTTCAAGGAGCTAGCATATACCGTGTTTGATTTAGAGTTTCAAACACATCTATCTATATAGCAGAAAACAGAGTGAAACCTAAAAATTCAAAGTGTTACTGGAAACGATCGCTTGAACCTAAAAGAGTGAATGTTGGGCAGCCAAGTGAGATTAGTGAACTGATCATTACCACCAAGTATCATCAAGATTTGGTGAAAAGATGTTTGCTGAGATTTCAGCAAACTACTAGTTTTTTGGAAGCTTGGCAACCCCTTTCAAACGAAAGTGTTTTTCGCCAGTCTCTGCATGGGGTACTTCAAGAGGAAACAAACTATAGAGATAGAGCATAGAACTACTTCATTTGGTCAAGTTTCACGGAGCTAGCACATACCGTGTTTGATTTAGAGTTTCAAACACATCTATCTATATAGCAGAAAACAGAGTGAAACCTAAAAATTCAAAGTGTTACTGGAAAGGAACGCTTGAACCTAGAAGAGTGAAAGTTGGGCAGCCAAGTGGGATTCATGAACTGATCATTACCACCAAGTATCATCAAGATTAGGTGAAAAAATGTTTGCTGAGATTTCAGCAAACTAGTAGTTTTTTGGAAGCTTGGCTACCCCTTTCAAACGAAAGTGTTTTTCGCCAGTCTCTGCATGGGGTACTTCAAGAAGAAACAAACCATGGAGATAGAACTTAGACTACTTCATTTGGTCAAGTTTCAAGGAGCTAGCACAAACCGTGTTTGATTTAGAATTCCAAACACATCTATCTATATAGCAGAAAACAGAGTGAAACCTAAAAATTCAAAGTGTTACTGGAAAGGAACGCTTGAACCTAGAAGAGTGAAAGTTGGGCAGCCAAGTGGGATTCGTGAACTGATCATTACCACCAAGTATCATCAAGATTAGGTGAAAAAATGTTTGCTGATATTTCAGCAAACTAGTAGTTTTTTGGAAGCTTGGCTACCCCTTTCAAACGAAAGTGTTTTTCGCCAGTCTCTGCATGGGGTACTTCAAGAAGAAACAAACCATGGAGATAGAACTTAGAACTACTTCATTTGGTCAAGTTTCAAGGAGCTAGCACAAACCGTGTTTGATTTAGAATTCCAAACACAGCTATCTATGTAAGAGAAAACAGAGTGAAACCTAAAAATTCAAACTGTTACAGGAAACGAATGCTTCAACCTAGAAGAATAAAAATTGGGCAGCCAAGTGGGATTAGTGAACTGATCATTACCACCAAGTATCATCAAGATTTGGTGAAAAAATGTTTGCTGAGATTTCAGCAAACTAGTAGATTTTTGGAAGCTTGGCAACCCCTTTCAAACGAAAGTGTTTTTCGCCAGTCTCTGCATGGGGTACTTCAAGAGGAAACAAACCATAGAGAAAGAACTTCGGAATACTTCATTTTGTCAAGTTTCACGGAGCTAGCATATACCGTGTTTGATTTAGAGTTTCAAACACATCTATCTATATTGCAGAAAACAGAGTGAAACCTAAAAATTCAAAGTGTTACTGGAAACGATCGCTTGAACCTAGAAGAGTGAATGTTGGGCAGCCAAGTGAGATTAGTGAACTGATCATTACCACCAAGTATCATCAAGATTTGGTGAAAAAATGTTTGCTGAGATTTCAGAAAAACTAGTAGTTTTTTGGAAGCTTGGCAACCCCTTTCAAACGAAAGTGTTTTTCGCCAGTCTCTGCATGGGGTACTTCAAGAGGAAGCAAACTACAGAGATAGAGCTTAGAACTACTTCATTTGGTCAAGTTTCAAGGAGCTAGCACATACCGTGTTTGATTTAGAGTTTCAAACACATCTATCTATATAGCAGAAAACAGAGTGAAACCTAAAAATTCAAAGTGTTACTGGAAAGGAACGCTTGAACCTAGAAGAGTGAAAGTTGGGCAGCCAAGTGGATTTCGTGAACTGATCATTACCACCAAGTATCATCAAGATTAGGTGAAAAAATGTTTGCTAAGATTTCAGCAAACTAGTAGTTTTTTGGAAGCTTGGCTACCCCTTTCAAACGAAAGTGTTTTTCGCCAGTCTCTGCATGGGGTACTTCAAGAAGAAACAAACCATGGAGATAGAACTTAGAACTACTTCATTTGGTCAAGTTTCAAGGAGCTAGCACAAACCGTGTTTGATTTAGAATTCCAAACACAGCTATCTATGTAAGAGAAAACAGAGTGAAACCTAAAAATTCAAACTGTTACACGAAACGAATGCTTCAGCCTAGAAGAATAAAAATTGGGCAGCCAAGTGGGATTAGTGAACTGATAATTGCCACCAAGTATCATCAAGATTTGGTGAAAAAATGTTTGCTGAGATTTCAGCAAACTAGTAGTTTTTTGGAAGCTTGGCAACCCCTTTCAAACGAAAGTGTTTTTCGCCAGTCTCTGAATGGGGTACTTCAAGAGGAAACAAACCATAGAGATAGAACTTAGAACTACTTCATTTGGTCAAGTTTCAAGGAGCTAGCACAAACCGTGTTTGATTTAGAATTCCAAACACATCTATCTATATAGCAGAAAACAGAGTGAAACCTAAAATTCAAAGTGTTACTGGAAACGAACGATTGAACCTAGAAGAGTGAAACTTGGGCAGCCAAGTGAGATTAGTGAACTGATCATTACCACCAAGTATCATCAAGATTTGGTGAAAAAATGTTTGCTGAGATTTCAGCAAACTAGTAGTTTTTTGGAAGCTTGGCAACCCCTTTCAAACGAAAGTGTTTTTCGCCAGTCTCTGCATGGGGTACTTCAAGAGGAAACAAACCATAGAGATGGAACTTAGAACTACTTCATTTGGTCAAGTTTCAAGGAGCTAGCACAAACTGTGTTTGATTTAGAATTCCAAACACAGCTATCTATGTAGGAGAAAACAGAGTGAAACCTAAAAATTCAAACTGTTACTGGAAACGAATGCTTCAACCTAGAAGAATAAAAATTGGGCAGCCAAGTGGGATTAGTGAACTGATCATTACCACCAAGTATCATCAAGATTTGGTGAAAAAAGGTTTGCTGAGATTTCAGCAAACTAGTAGTTTTTTGGAAGCTTGGCAACCCCTTTCAAACGAAAGTGTTTTTCGCAAGTCTCTGTATGGGGTACTTCAAGAGGAAACAAACTATAGATATAGAGCTTAGAACTACTTCATTTGGTCAAGTTTCACGGAGCTAGCAAAACCGTGTTTGATTTAGAGTTTCAAACACATCTATCTATATAGCAGAAAACAGAGTGAAACCTAAAAATTCAAAGTGTTACTGGAAAGGAACGCTTGAACCTAGAAGAGTGAAAGTTGGGCAGCCAAGTGGGATTAGTGAACTGATCATTACCACCAAGTATCATCAAGATTTGGTGAAAAAATGTTTGCTGAGATTTCAGCAAACTAGTAGTTTTTTGGAAGCTTGGCAACCCCTTTCAAACGAAAGTGTTTTTCGCCAGTCTCTGCATGGGGTACTTCAAGAGGAAACAAACCATAGAGATAGAACTTAGAACTACTTCATTTGGTCAAGTTTCAAGGAGCTAGCACAAACCGTGTTTGATTTAGAATTCCAAACACAGCTATCTATGTAGGAGAAAACAGAGTGAAACATAAAAATTCAAACTGTTACTGGAAACGAATGCTTCAACCTAGAAGAATAAAAATTGGGCAGCCAAGTGGGATTAGTGAACTGATCATTACCACCAAGTATCATCAAGATTTGGTGAAAAAATGTTTGCTGAGATTTCAGCAAACTAGTAGTTTTTTGGAAGCTTGGCAACCCCTTTCAAACGAAAGTGTTTTTCGCCAGTCTCTGCATGGGGTACTTCAAGAGGAAACAAACCATAGAGAAAGAACTTCGGACTACTTCATTTTGTCAGGTTTCACGGAGCTAGCATATACCGTGTTTGATTTAGAGTTTCAAACACATCTATCTATATAGCAGAAAACAGAGTGAAACCTAAAAATTCAAAGTGTTACTGGAAACGATCGCTTGCACCTAGAAGAGTGAATGTTGGGCAGCCAAGTGAGATTAGTGAACTGATCATTACCACCAAGTATCATCAAGATTTGGTGAAAAAATGTTTGCTGAGATTTCAGAAAAACTAGTAGTTTTTTGGAAGCTTGGCAACCCCTTTCAAACGAAAGTGTTTTTCGCCAGTCTCTGCATGGGGTACTTCAATAGGAAACAAACTACAGAGATAGAGCTTAGAAATACTTCATTTGGTCAAGTTTCACGGAGCTAGCACATACCGTGTTTGATTTAGAGTTTCAAACACATCTATCTATATAGCAGAAAACAGAGTGAAGCCTAAAAATTCAAAGTGTTACTTGAAAGGAACGCTTGAACCTAGAAGAGTGAAAGTTGGGCAGCCAAGTGGGATTCGTGAACTGATCATTACCACCAAGTATCATCAAGATTAGGTGAAAAAATGTTTGCTAAGATTTCAGCAAACTAGTATTTTTTTGTAAGCTTGGCTACCCCTTTCAAACGAAAGTGTTTTTCGCCAGTCTCTGCATGGGGTACTTCAAGAAGAAACAAACCATGGAGATAGAACTTAGAACTACTTCATTTGGTCAAGTTTCAAAGAGCTAGCACAAACCTTGTTTGATTTAGAATTCCAAACACATCTATCTACATAGCAGAAAACAGAGTGAAACCTAAAAATTCAAAGTGTTACTGGAAAGGAACGCTTGAACCTAGAAGAGTGCAAGTTGGGCAGCCAAGTTGGATTCGTGAACTGATCATTACCACCAAGTATCATCAAGATTAGGTGAAAAAATGTATTGCTGAGATTTCAGCAAACTAGTAGTTTTTTGGAAGCTTGGCTACCCCTTTCAAACGAAAGTGTTTTTCGCCAGTCTCTGGATGGGGTACTTCAAGAAGAAACAAACCATGGAGATAGAACTTAGAACTACTTCATTTGGTCAAGTTTCAAGGAGCTAGCACAAACCGTGTTTGATTTAGAATTCCAAACACAGCTATCTATGTAAGAGAAAACAGAGTGAAACCTAAAAATTCAAACTGTTACACGAAACGAATGCTTCAACCTAGAAGAATAAAAATTGGGCAGCCAAGTGGGATTAGTGAACTGATCATTGCCACCAAGTATCATCAAGATTTGGTGAAAAAATGTTTGCTGAGATTTCAGCAAACTAGTAGTTTTTTGGAAGCTTGGCAACCCCTTTCAAATGAAAGTGTTTTTTGCCAGTCTCTGAATGGGGTACTTCAAGAGGAAACAAACCATAGAGATAGAACTTAGAACTACTTCATTTGGTCAAGTTTCAAGGAGCTAGCACAAACCGTGTTTGATTTAGAATTCCAAACACATCTATCTATATAGCAGAAAACAGAGTGAAACCTAAAATTAAAAGTGTTACTGGAAACGAACGATTGAACCTAGAATAGTGAAAGTTGGGCAGCCAAGTGAGATTAGTGAACTGATCATTACCACCAAGTATCATCAAGATTTGGTGAAAAAATGTTTGCTGAGATTTCAGCAAACTAGTAGTTTTTTGGAAGCTTGGCAACCCCTTTCAAACGAAAGTGTTTTTCGCCAGTCTCTGCATGGGGTACTTCAAGAGGAAACAAACCATAGAGATGGAACTTAGAACTACTTCATTTGGTCAAGTTTCAAGGAGCTAGCACAAACTGTGTTTGATTTAGAATACCAAACACAGCTATCTATGTAGGAGAAAACAGAGTGAAACCTAAAAATTCAAACTGTTACTGGAAACGAATGCTTCAACCTAGAAGAATAAAAATTGGGCAGCCAAGTGGGATTAGTGAACTGATCATTACCACCAAGTATCATCAAGATTTGGTGAAAAAATGTTTCCTGAGATTTCAGCAAACTAGTAGTTTTTTGGAAGCTTGGCAACCCCTTTCAAACGAAAGTGTTTTTCGCCAGTCTCTGCATGGGGTACTTCAAGAGGAAACAAACCATAGAGAAAGAACTTCGGACTACTTCATTTTGTCAAGTTTCACGGAGCTAGCATATACCGTGTTTGATTTAGAGTTTCAAACACATCTATCTATATAGCAGAAAACAGAGTGAAACCTAAAAATTCAAAGTGTTACTGGAAACGATCGCTTGAACCTAGAAGAGTGAATGTTGGGCAGCCAAGTGAGATTAGTGAACTGATCATTACCACCAAGTATCATCAAGATTTGGTGAAAAGATGTTTGCTGAGATTTCAGCAAACTACTAGTTTTTTGGAAGCTTGGCAACCCCTTTCAAACGAAAGTGTTTTTCGCCAGTCTCTGCATGGGGTACTTCAAGAGGAAACAAACCATAGAGATAGAGCATAGAACTACTTCATTTGGTCAAGTTTCACGGAGCTAGCACATACCGTGTTTGATTTAGAGTTTCAAACACATCTATCTATATAGCAGAAAACAGAGTGAAACCTAAAAATTCAAAGTGTTACTGGAAAGGAACGCTTGAACCTAGAAGAGTGAAAGTTGGGCAGCCAAGTGGGATTCATGAACTGATCATTACCACCAAGTATCATCAAGATTAGGTGAAAAAATGTTTGCTGAGATTTCAGCAAACTAGTAGTTTTTTGGAAGCTTGGCTACCCCTTTCAAACGAAAGTGTTTTTCGCCAGTCTCTGCATGGGGTACTTCAAGAAGAAACAAACCATGGAGATAGAACTTAGAACTACTTCATTTGGTGAAGTTTCAAGGAGCTAGCACAAACCGTGTTTGATTTAGAATTCCAAACACATCTATCTATATAGCAGAAAACAGAGTGAAACCTAAAAATTCAAAGTGTTACTGGAAAGGAACGCTTGAACCTAGAAGAGTGAAAGTTGGGCAGCCAAGTGGGATTAGTGAACTGATCATTACCACCAAGTATCATCAAGATTAGGTGAAAAAATGTTTGCTGATATTTCAGCAAACTAGTAGTTTTTTGGAAGCTTGGCTACCCCTTTCAAACGAAAGTGTTTTTCGCCAGTCTCTGCATGGGGTACTTCAAGAAGAAACAAACCATGGAGATAGAACTTAGAACTACTTCATTTGGTCAAGTTTCAAGGAGCTAGCACAAACCGTGTTTGATTTAGAATTCCAAACACAGCTATCTATGTAAGAGAAAACAGAGTGAAACCTAAAAATTCAAACTGTTACAGGAAACGAATGCTTCAACCCTAGAAGAATAAAAATTGGGCAGCCAAGTGGGATTAGTGAACTGATCATTACCACCAAGTATCATCAAGGTTTGGTGAAAAAATGTTTGCTGAGATTTCAGCAAACTAGTAGATTTTTGGAAGCTTGGCAACCCCTTTCAAACGAAAGTGTTTTTCGCCAGTCTCTGCATGGGGTACTTCAAGAGGAAACAAACCATAGAGAAAGAACTTCGGAATACTTCATTTTGTCAAGTTTCACGGAGCTAGCATATACCGTGTTTGATTTAGAGTTTCAAACACATCTATCTATATTGCAGAAAACAGAGTGAAACCTAAAAATTCAAAGTGTTACTGGAAACGATCGCTTGAACCTAGAAGAGTGAATGTTGGGCAGCCAAGTGAGATTAGTGAACTGATCATTACCACCAAGTATCATCAAGATTTGGTGAAAAAATGTTTGCTGAGATTTCAGAAAAACTAGTAGTTTTTTGGAAGCTTGGCAACCCCTTTCAAACGAAAGTGTTTTTCGCCAGTCTCTGCATGGGGTACTTCAAGAGGAAGCAAACTACAGAGATAGAGCTTAGAACTACTTCATTTGGTCAAGTTTCACGGAGCTAGCACATACCGTGTTTGATTTAGAGTTTCAAACACATCTATCTATATAGCAGAAAACAGAGTGAAACCTAAAAATTCAAAGTGTTACTGGAAAGGAACGCTTGAACCTAGAAGAGTGAAAGTTGGGCAGCCAAGTGGGATTCGTGAACTGATCATTACCACCAAGTATCATCAAGATTAGGTGAAAAAATGTTTGCTAAGATTTCAGCAAACTAGTAGTTTTTTGGAAGCTTGGCTACCCCTTTCAAACGAAAGTGTTTTTCGCCAGTCTCTGCATGGGGTACTTCAAGAAGAAACAAACCATGGAGATAGAACTTAGAACTACTTCATTTGGTCAAGTTTCAAAGAGCTAGCACAAACCTTGTTTGATTTAGAATTCCAAACACATCTATCTACATAGCAGAAAACAGAGTGAAACCTAAAAATTCAAAGTGTTACTGGAAAGGAACGCTTGAACCTAGAAGAGTGCAAGTTGGGCAGCCAAGTTGGATTCGTGAACTGATCATTACCACCAAGTATCATCAAGATTAGGTGAAAAAATGTTTGCTGAGATTTCAGCAAACTAGTAGTTTTTTGGAAGCTTGGCAACCCCTTTCAAACGAAAGTGGTTTTCGCCAGTCTCTGGATGGGGTACTTCAAGAAGAAACAAACCATGGAGATAGAACTTAGAACTACTTCATTTGGTCAAGTTTCAAGGAGCTAGCACAAACCGTGTTTGATTTAGAATTCCAAACACAGCTATCTATGTAAGAGAAAACAGAGTGAAACCTAAAAATTCAAACTGTTACACGAAACGAATGCTTCAACCTAGAAGAATAAAAATTGGGCAGCCAAGTGGGATTAGTGAACTGATCATTGCCACCAAGTATCATCAAGATTTGGTGAAAAAATGTTTGCTGAGATTTCAGCAAACTAGTAGTTTTTTGGAAGCTTGGCAACCCCTTTCAAACGAAAGTGTTTTCGCCAGTCTCTGAATGGGGTACTTCAAGAGGAAACAAACCATAGAGATAGAACTTAGAACTACTTCATTTGGTCAAGTTTCAAGGAGCTAGCACAAACCGTGTTTGATTTAGAATTCCAAACACATCTATCTATATAGCAGAAAACAGAGTGAAACCTAAAATTCAAAGTGTTACTGGAAACGAACGATTGAACCTAGAAGAGTGAAAGTTGGGCAGCCAAGTGAGATTAGTGAACTGATCATTACCACCAAGTATCATCAAGATTTGGTGAAAAAAGTTTTGCTGAGATTTCAGCAAACTAGTAGTTTTTTGGAAGCTTGGCAACCCCTTTCAAACGAAAGTGTTTTTCGCCAGTCTCTGCATGGGGTACTTCAAGAGGAAACAAACCATAGAGATGGAACTTAGAACTACTTCATTTGGTCAAGTTTCAAGGAGCTAGCACAAACTGTGTTTGATTTAGAATTCCAAACACAGCTATCTATGTAGGAGAAAACAGAGTGAAACCTAAAAATTCAAACTGTTACTGGAAACGAATGCTTCAACCTAGAAGAATAAAAATTGGGCAGCCAAGTGGGATTAGTGAACTGATCATTACCACCAAGTATCATCAAGATTTGGTGAAAAAAGGTTTGCTGAGATTTCAGCAAACTAGTAGTTTTTTGGAAGCTTGGCAACCCCTTTCAAACGAAAGTGTTTTTCGCCAGTCTCTGTATGGGGTACTTCAAGAGGAAACAAACTATAGATATAGAGCTTAGAACTACTTCATTTGGTCAAGTTTCACGGAGCTAGCAAAACCGTGTTTGATTTAGAGTTTCAAACACATCTATCTATATAGCAGAAAACAGAGTGAAACCTAAAAATTCAAAGTGTTACTGGAAAGGAACGCTTGAACCTAGAAGAGTGAAAGTTGAGCAGCCAAGTGGGATTAGTGAACTGATCATTACCACCAAGTATCATCAAGATTTGGTGAAAAAATGTTTGCTGAGATTTCAGCAAACTAGTAGTTTTTTGGAAGCTTGGCAACCCCTTTCAAACGAAAGTGTTTTTCGCCAGTCTCTGCATGGGGTACTTCAAGAGGAAACAAACCATAGAGATAGAACTTAGAACTACTTCATTTGGTCAAGTTTCAAGGAGCTAGCACAAACCGTGTTTGATTTAGAATTCCAAACACAGCTATCTATGTAGGAGAAAACAGAGTGAAACATAAAAATTCAAACTGTTACTGGAAACGAATGCTTCAACCTAGAAGAATAAAAATTGGGCAGCCAAGTGGGATTAGTGAACTGATCACTACCACCAAGTATCATCAAGATTTGGTGAAAAAATGTTTGCTGAGATTTCAGCAAACTAGTAGTTTTTTGGAAGCTTGGCAACCCCTTTCAAACGAAAGTGTTTTTCGCCAGTCTCTGCATGGGGTACTTCAAGAGGAAACAAACCATAGAGAAAGAACTTCGGACTACTTCATTTTGTCAAGTTTCACGGAGCTAGCATATACCGTGTTTGATTTAGAGTTTCAAACACATCTATCTATATAGCAGAAAACAGAGTGAAACCTAAAAATTCAAAGTGTTACTGGAAACGATCGCTTGAACCTAGAAGAGTGAATGTTGGGCAGCCAAGTGAGATTAGTGAACTGATCATTACCACCAAGTATCATCAAGATTTGGTGAAAAGATGTTTGCTGAGATTTCAGCAAACTACTAGTTTTTTGGAAGCTTGGCAACCCCTTTCAAACGAAAGTGTTTTTCGCCAGTCTCTGCATGGGGTACTTCAAGAGGAAACAAACTATAGAGATAGAGCATAGAACTACTTCATTTGGTCAAGTTTCACGGAGCTAGCACATACCGTGTTTGATTTAGAGTTTCAAACACATCTATCTATATAGCAGAAAACAGAGTGAAACCTAAAAATTCAAAGTGTTACTGGAAAGGAACGCTTGAACCTAGAAGAGTGAAAGTTGGGCAGCCAAGTGGGATTCATGAACTGATCATTACCACCAAGTATCATCAAGATTAGGTGAAAAAATGTTTGCTGAGATTTCAGCAAACTAGTAGTTTTTTGGAAGCTTGGCTACCCCTTTCAAACGAAAGTGTTTTTCGCCAGTCTCTGCATGGGGTACTTCAAGAAGAAACAAACCATGGAGATAGAACTTAGAACTACTTCATTTGGTCAAGTTTCAAGGTGCTAGCACAAACCGTGTTTGATTTAGAATTCCAAACACAGCTATCTATGTAAGAGAAAACAGAGTGAAACCTAAAAATTCAAACTGTTACAGGAAACGAATGCTTCAACCTAGAAGAATAAAAATTGGGCAGCCAAGTGGGATTAGTGAACTGATCATTACCACCAAGTATCATCAAGATTTGGTGAAAAAATGTTTGCTGAGATTTCAGCAAACTAGTAGATTTTTGGAAGCTTGGCAACCCCTTTCAAACGAAAGTGTTTTTCGCCAGTCTCTGCATGGGGTACTTCAAGAGGAAACAAACCATAGAGAAAGAACTTCGGACTACTTCATTTTCTCAAGTTTCACGGAGCTAGCATATACCGTGTTTGATTTAGAGTTTCAAACACATCTATCTATATTGCAGAAAACAGAGTGAAACCTAAAAATTCAAAGTGTTACTGGAAACGATCGCTTGAACCTAGAAGAGTGAATGTTGGGCAGCCAAGTGAGATTAGTGAACTGATCATTACCACCAAGTATCATCAAGATTTGGTGAAAAAATGTTTGCTGAGATTTCAGAAAAACTAGTAGTTTTTTGGAAGCTTGGCAACCCCTTTCAAACGAAAGTGTTTTTCGCCAGTCTCTGCATGGGGTACTTCAAGAGGAAGCAAACTACAGAGATAGAGCTTAGAACTACTTCATTTGGTCAAGTTTCACGGAGCTAGCACATACCGTGTTTGATTTAGAGTTTCAAACACATCTATCTATATAGCAGAAAACAGAGTGAAACCTAAAAATTCAAAGTGTTACTGGAAAGGAACGCTTGAACCTAGAAGAGTGAAAGTTGGGCAGCCAAGTGGGATTCGTGAACTGATCATTACCACCAAGTATCATCAAGATTAGGTGAAAAAATGTTTGCTGAGATTTCAGCAAACTAGTAGTTTTTTGGAAGCTTGGCAACCCCTTTCAAACGAAAGTGTTTTTCGCCAGTCTCTGGATGGGGTACTTCAAGAAGAAACAAACCATGGAGATAGAACTTAGAACTACTTCATTTGGTCAAGTTTCAAGGAGCTAGCACAAACCGTGTTTGATTTAGAATTCCAAACACAGCTATCTATGTAAGAGAAAACAGAGTGAAACCTAAAAATTCAAACTGTTACACGAAACGAATGCTTCAACCTAGAAGAATAAAAATTGGGCAGCCAAGTGGGATTAGTGAACTGATCATTGCCACCAAGTATCATCAAGATTTGGTGAAAAAATGTTTGCTGAGATTTCAGCAAAATAGTAGTTTTTTGGAAGCTTGGCAACCCCTTTCAAACGAAAGTGTTTTTCGCCAGTCTCTGCATGGGGTACTTCAAGAGGAAACAAACCATAGAGATGGAACTTAGAACTACTTCATTTGGTCAAGTTTCAAGGAGCTAGCACAAACTGTGTTTGATTTAGAATTCCAAACACAGCTATCTATGTAGGAGAAAACAGAGTGAAACCTAAAAATTCAAACTGTTACTGGAAACGAATGCTTCAACCTAGAAGAATAAAAATTGGGCAGCCAAGTGGGATTAGTGAACTGATCATTACCACCAAGTATCATCAAGATTTGGTGAAAAAAGGTTTGCTGAGATTTCAGCAAACTAGTAGTTTTTTGGAAGCTTGGCAACCCCTTTCAAACGAAAGTGTTTTTCGCCAGTCTCTGCATGGGGTATTTCAAGAGGAAACAAACTATAGATATAGAGCTTAGAACTACTTCATTTGGTCTAGTATCACGGATCTAGCAAAACCGTGTTTGACTTAGAGTTTCAAACACATCTATCTATATAGCAGAAAACAGAGTGAAACCTAAAAATTCAAAGTGTTACTGGAAAGGAACGCTTGAACCTAGAAGAGTGCAAGTTGGGCAGCCAAGTTGGATTCGTGAACTGATCATTACCACCAAGTATCATCAAGATTAGGTGAAAAAATGTTTGCTGAGATTTCAGCAAACTAGTAGTTTTTTGGAAGCTTGGCTACCCCTTTCAAACGAAAGTGTTTTTCGCCAGTCTCTGGATGGGGAACTTCAAGAAGAAACAAACCATGGAGATAGAACTTAGAACTACTTCATTTGGTCAAGTTTCAAGGAGCTAGCACAAACCGTGTTTGATTTAGAATTCCAAACACAGCTATCTATGTAAGAGAAAACAGAGTGAAACCTAAAAATTCAAACTGTTACACGAAACGAATGCTTCAACCTAGAAGAATAAAAATTGGGCAGCCAAGTGGGATTAGTGAACTGATCATTGCCACCAAGTATCATCAAGATTTGGTGAAAAAATGTTTGCTGAGATTTCAGCAAACTAGTAGATTTTTGGAAGCTTGGCAACCCCTTTCAAACGAAAGTGTTTTTCGCCAGTCTCTGCATGGGGTACTTCAAGAGGAAACAAACCATAGAGAAAGAACTTCGGACTACTTCATTTTGTCAAGTTTCACGGAGCTAGCATATACCGTGTTTGATTTAGAGTTTCAAACACATCTATCTATATTGCAGAAAACAGAGTGAAACCTAAAAATTCAAAGTGTTACTGGAAACGATCGCTTGAACCTAGAAGAGTGAATGTTGGGCAGCCAAGTGAGATTAGTGAACTGATCATTACCACCAAGTATCATCAAGATTTGGTGAAAAAATGTTTGCTGAGATTTCAGAAAAACTAGTAGTTTTTTGGAAGCTTGGCAACCCCTTTCAAACGAAAGTGTTTTTCGCCAGTCTCTGCATGGGGTACATCAAGAGGAAGCAAACTACAGAGATAGAGCTTAGAACTACTTCATTTGGTCAAGTTTCACGGAGCTAGCACATACCGTGTTTGATTTAGAGTTTCAAACACATCTATCTATATAGCAGAAAACAGAGTGAAACCTAAAAATTCAAAGTGTTACTGGAAAGGAACGCTTGAACCTAGAAGAGTGAAAGTTGGGCAGCCAAGTGGGATTCGTGAACTGATCATTACCACCAAGTATCATCAAGATTAGGTGAAAAAATGTTTGCTGAGATTTCAGCAAACTAGTAGTTTTTTGGAAGCTTGGCAACCCCTTTCAAACGAAAGTGTTTTTCGCCAGTCTCTGGATGGGGTACTTCAAGAAGAAACAAACCATGGAGATAGAACTTAGAACTACTTCATTTGGTCAAGTTTCAAGGAGCTAGCACAAACCGTGTTTGATTTAGAATTCCAAACACAGCTATCTATGTAAGAGAAAACAGAGTGAAACCTAAAAATTCAAACTGTTACACGAAACGAATGCTTCAACCTAGAAGAATAAAAATTGGGCAGCCAAGTGGGATTAGTGAACTGATCATTGCCACCAAGTATCATCAAGATTTGGTGAAAAAATGTTTGCTGAGATTTCAGCAAACTAGTAGTTTTTTGGAAGCTTGGCAACCCCTTTCAAACGAAAGTGTTTTTCGCCAGTCTCTGAATGGGGTACTTCAAGAGGAAACAAACCATAGAGATAGAACTTAGAACTACTTCATTTGGTCAAGTTTCAAGGAGCTAGCACAAACCGTGTTTGATTTAGAATTCCAAACACATCTATCTATATAGCAGAAAACAGAGTGAAACCTAAAATTCAAAGTGTTACTGGAAACGAACGATTGAACCTAGAAGAGTGAAAGTTGGGCAGCCAAGTGAGATTAGTGAACTGATCATTACCACCAAGTATCATCAAGATTTGGTGAAAAAATGTTTGCTGAGATTTCAGCAAAATAGTAGTTTTTTGGAAGCTTGGCAACCCCTTTCAAACGAAAGTGTTTTTCGCCAGTCTCTGCATGGGGTACTTCAAGAGGAAACAAACCATAGAGATGGAACTTAGAACTCCTTCATTTGGTCAAGTTTCAAGGAGCTAGCACAAACTGTGTTTGATTTAGAATTCCAAACACAGCTATCTATGTAGGAGAAAACAGAGTGAAACCTAAAATTTCAAACTGTTACTGGAAACGAATGCTTCAACCTAGAAGAATAAAAATTGGGCAGCCAAGTGGGATTAGTGAACTGATCATTACCACCAAGTATCATCAAGATTTGGTGAAAAAAGGTTTGCTGAGATTTCAGCAAACTAGTAGTTTTTTGGAAGCTTGGCAACCCCTTTCAAACGAAAGTGTTTTTCGCCAGTCTCTGCATGGGGTACTTCAAGAGAAAACAAACTATAGATATAGAGCTTAGAACTACTTCATTTGGTCTAGTATCACGGATCTAGCAAAACCGTGTTTGATTTAGAGTTTCAAACACATCTATCTATATAGCAGAAAACAGAGTGAAACCTAAAAATTCAAAGTGTTACTGGAAAGGAACGCTTGAACCTAGAAGAGTGCAAGTTGGGCAGCCAAGTTGGATTCGTGAACTGATCATTACCACCAAGTATCATCAAGATTAGGTGAAAAAATGTTTGCTGAGATTTCAGCAAACTAGTAGTTTTTTGGAAGCTTGGCTTCCCCTTTCAAACGAAAGTGTTTTTCGCCAGTCTCTGGATGGGGAACTTCAAGAAGAAACAAACCATGGAGATAGAACTTAGAACTACTTCATTTGGTCAAGTTTCAAGGAGCTAGCACAAACCGTGTTTGATTTAGAATTCCAAACACAGCTATCTATGTAAGAGAAAACAGAGTGAAACCTAAAAATTCAAACTGTTACACGAAACGAATGCTTCAACCTAGAAGAATAAAAATTGGGCAGCCAAGTGGGATTAGTGAACTGATCATTGCCACCAAGTATCATCAAGATTTGGTGAAAAAATGTTTGCTGAGATTTCAGCAAACTAGTAGATTTTTGGAAGCTTGGCAACCCCTTTCAAACGAAAGTGTTTTTCGCCAGTCTCTGCATGGGGTACTTCAAGAGGAAACAAACCATAGAGAAAGAACTTCGGACTACTTCATTTTGTCAAGTTTCACGGAGCTAGCATATACCGTGTTTGATTTAGAGTTTCAAACACATCTATCTATATTGCAGAAAACAGAGTGAAACCTAAAAATTCAAAGTGTTACTGGAAACGATCGCTTGAACCCAGAAGAGTGAATGTTGGGCAGCCAAGTGAGATTAGTGAACTGATCATTACCACCAAGTATCATCAAGATTTGGTGAAAAAATGTTTGCTGAGATTTCAGAAAAACTAGTAGTTTTTTGGAAGCTTGGCAACCCCTTTCAAACGAAAGTGTTTTTCGCCAGTCTCTGCATGGGGTACTTCAAGAGGAAGCAAACTACAGAGATAGAGCTTAGAACTACTTCATTTGGTCAAGTTTCACGGAGCTAGCACATACCGTGTTTGATTTAGAGTTTCAAACACATCTATCTATATAGCAGAAAACAGAGTGAAACCTAAAAATTCAAAGTGTTACTGGAAAGGAACGCTTGAACCTAGAAGAGTGAAAGTTGGGCAGCCAAGTGGGATTCGTGAACTGATCATTACCACCAAGTATCATCAAGATTAGGTGAAAAAATGTTTGCTGAGATTTCAGCAAACTAGTAGTTTTTTGGAAGCTTGGCAACCCCTTTCAAACGAAAGTGTTTTTCGCCAGTCTCTGGATGGGGTACTTCAAGAAGAAACAAACCATGGAGATAGAACTTAGAACTACTTCATTTGGTCAAGTTTCAAGGAGCTAGCACAAACCGTGTTTGATTTAGAATTCCAAACACAGCTATCTATGTAAGAGAAAACAGAGTGAAACCTAAAAATTCAAACTGTTACACGAAACGAATGCTTCAACCTAGAAGAATAAAAATTGGGCAGCCAAGTGGGATTAGTGAACTGATCATTGCCACCAAGTATCATCAAGATTTGGTGAAAAAATGTTTGCTGAGATTTCAGCAAACTAGTAGTTTTTTGGAAGCTTGGCAACCCCTTTCAAACGAAAGTGTTTTTCGCCAGTCTCTGAATGGGGTACTTCAAGAGGAAACAAACCATAGAGATAGAACTTAGAACTACTTCATTTGGTCAAGTTTCAAGAAGCTAGCACAAACCGTGTTTGATTTAGAATTCCAAACACATCTATCTATATAGCAGAAAACAGAGTGAAACCTAAAATTCAAAGTGTTACTGGAAACGAACGATTGAACCTAGAAGAGTGAAAGTTGGGCAGCCAAGTGAGATTAGTGAACTGATCATTACCACCAAGTATCATCAAGATTTGGTGAAAAAATGTTTGCTGAGATTTCAGCAAAATAGTAGTTTTTTGGAAGCTTGGCAACCCCTTTCAAACGAAAGTGTTTTTCGCCAGTCTCTGCATGGGGTACTTCAAGAGGAAACAAACCATAGAGATGGAACTTAGAACTACTTCATTTGGTCAAGTTTCAAGGAGCTAGCACAAACTGTGTTTGATTTAGAATTCCAAACACAGCTATCTATGTAGGAGAAAACAGAGTGAAACCTAAAAATTCAAACTGTTACTGGAAACGAATGCTTCAACCTAGAAGAATAAAAATTGGGCAGCCAAGTGGGATTAGTGAACTGATCATTACCACCAAGTATCATCAAGATTTGGTGAAAAAAGGTTTGCTGAGATTTCAGCAAACTAGTAGTTTTTTGGAAGCTTGGCAACCCCTTTCAAACGAAAGTGTTTTTCGCCAGTCTCTGCATGGGGTACTTCAAGAGGAAACAAACTATAGATATAGAGCTTAGAACTACTTCATTTGGTCTAGTATCACGGATCTAGCAAAACCGTGTTTGATTTAGAGTTTCACACACATCTATCTATATAGCAGAAAACAGAGTGAAACCTAAAAATT
Source organism: Callospermophilus lateralis (assembly GCF_048772815.1). NCBI lineage: Eukaryota > Metazoa > Chordata > Mammalia > Rodentia > Sciuridae > Callospermophilus > Callospermophilus lateralis. The sequence goes on from NW_027514600.1 coordinate 120,149, forward strand.
CAAAGTGTTACTGGAAAGGAACGCTTGAACCTAGAAGAGTGAAAGTTGGGCAGCCAAGTTGGATTCGTGAACTGATCATTACCACCAAGTATCATCAAGATTAGGTGAAAAAATGTTTGCTGAGATTTCAGCAAACTAGTAGTTTTTTGGAAGCTTGGCAACCCCTTTCAAACGAAAGTGTTTTTCGCCAGTCTCTGCATGGGGTACTTCAAGAGGAAACAAACTATAGATATAGAGCTTAGAACTACTTCATTTGGTCTAGTATCACGGATCTAGCAAAACCGTGTTTGATTTAGAGTTTCAAACACATCTATCTATATAGCAGAAAACAGAGTGAAACCTAAAAATTCAAAGTGTTACTGGAAAGGAACGCTTGAACCTAGAAGAGTGAAAGTTGGGCAGCCAAGATGGATTCGTGAACTGATCATTACCACCAAGTATCATCAAGATTAGGTGAAAAAATGTTTGCTGAGATTCAGCAAACTAGTAGTTTTTTGGAAGCTTGGCAACCCCTTTCAAACGAAAGTGTTTTTCGCCAGTCTCTGGATGGGGTACTTCAAGAAGAAACAAACCATGGAGATAGAACTTAGAACTACTTCATTTGGTCAAGTTTCAAGGAGCTAGCACAAACCGTGTTTGATTTAGAATTCCAAACACAGCTATCTATGTAAGAGAAAACAGAGTGAAACCTAAAAATTCAAACTGTTACACGAAACGAATGCTTCAACCTAGAAGAATAAAAATTGGGCAGCCAAGTGGGATTAGTGAACTGATCATTGCCACCAAGTATCATCAAGATTTGGTGAAAAAATGTTTGCTGAGATTTCAGCAAACTAGTAGTTTTTTGGAAGCTTGGCAACCCCTTTCAAACGAAAGTGTTTTTCGCCAGTCTCTGAATGGGGTACTTCAAGAGGAAACAAACCATAGAGATAGAACTTAGAACTACTTCATTTGGTCAAGTTTCAAGGAGCTAGCACAAACCGTGTTTGATTTAGAATTCCAAACACATCTATCTATATAGCAGAAAACAGAGTGAAACCTAAAATTCAAAGTGTTACTGGAAACGAACGATTGAACCTAGAAGAGTGAAAGTTGGGCAGCCAAGTGAGATTAGTGAACTGGTCATTACCACCAAGTATCATCAAGATTTGGTGAAAAAATGTTTGCTGAGATTTCAGCAAACTAGTAGTTTTTTGGAAGCTTGGCAACCCCTTTCCAACGAAAGTGTTTTTCGCCAGTCTCTGCATGGGGTACTTCAAGAGGAAACAAACCATAGAGATGGAACTTAGAACTACTTCATTTGGTCAAGTTTCAAGGAGCTAGCACAAACTGTGTTTGATTTAGAATTCCAAACACAGCTATCTATGTAGGAGAAAACAGAGTGAAACCTAAAAATTCAAACTGTTACTGGAAACGAATGCTTCAACCTAGAAGAATAAAAATTGGGCAGCCAAGTGGGATTAGTGAACTGATCATTACCACCAAGTATCATCAAGATTTGGAGAAAAAAGGTTTGCTGAGATTTCAGCAAACTAGTAGTTTTTTGGAAGCTTGGCAACCCCTTTCAAACGAAAGTCTTTTTCGCCAGTCTCTGTATGGGGTACTTCAAGAGGAAACAAACTATAGATATAGAGCTTAGAACTACTTCATTTGGTCAAGTTTCACGGAGCTAGCAAAACCGTGTTTGATTTAGAGTTTCAAACACATCTATCTATATAGCAGAAAACAGAGTGAAACCTAAAAATTCAAAGTGTTACTGGAAAGGAACGCTTGAACCTAGAAGAGTGAAAGTTGGGCAGCCAAGTGGGATTAGTGAACTGATCATTACCACCAAGTATCATCAAGATTTGGTGAAAAAATGTTTGCTGAGATTTCAGCAAACTAGTAGTTTTTTGGAAGCTTGGCAACCCCTTTCAAACGAAAGTGTTTTTCTCCAGTCTCTGCATGGGGTACTTCAAGAGGAAACAAACCATAGAGATAGAACTTAGAACTACTTCATTTGGTCAAGTTTCAAGGAGCTAGCACAAACCGTGTTTGATTTAGAATTCCAAACACAGCTATCTATGTAGGAGAAAACAGAGTGAAACATAAAAATTCAAACTGTTACTGGAAACGAATGCTTCAACCTAGAAGAATAAAAATTGGGCAGCCAAGTGGGATTAGTGAACTGATCATTACCACCAAGTATCATCAAGATTTGGTGAAAAAATGTTTGCTGAGATTTCAGCAAACTAGTAGTTTTTTGGAAGCTTGGCAACCCCTTTCAAACGAAAGTGTTTTTCGCCAGTCTCTGCATGGGGTACTTCAAGAGGAAACAAACCATAGAGAAAGAACTTCGGACTACTTCATTTTGTCAAGTTTCACGGAGCTAGCATATACCGTGTTTGATTTAGAGTTTCAAACACATCTATCTATATAGCAGAAAACAGAGTGAAACCTAAAAATTCAAAGTGTTACTGGAAACGATCGCTTGAAACTAGAAGAGTGAATGTTGGGCAGCCAAGTGAGATTAGTGAACTGATCATTACCACCAAGTATCATCAAGATTTGGTGAAAAGATGTTTGCTGAGATTTCAGCAAACTACTAGTTTTTTGGAAGCTTGGCAACCCCTTTCAAACGAAAGTGTTTTTCGCCAGTCTCTGCATGGGGTACTTCAAGAGGAAACAAACTATAGAGATAGAGCATAGAACTACTTCATTTGGTCAAGTTTCACGGAGCTAGCACATACCGTGTTTGATTTAGAGTTTCAAACAATTCTATCTATATAGCAGAAAACAGAGTGAAACCTAAAAATTCAAAGTGTTACTGTAAAGGAATGCTTGAACCTAGAAGAGTGAAAGTTGGGCAACCAAGTGGGATTCATGAACTGATCATTACCACCAAGTATCATCAAGATTAGGTGAAAAAATGTTTGCTGAGATTTCAGCAAACTAGTAGTTTTTTGGAAGCTTGGCTACCCCTTTCAAACGAAAGTGTTTTTCGCCAGTCTCTGCATGGGGTACTTCAAGAAGAAACAAACCATGGAGATAGAACTTAGAACTACTTCATTTGGTCAAGCTTCAAGGAGCTAGCACAAACCGTGTTTGATTTAGAATTCCAAACACAGCTATCTATGTAAGAGAAAACAGAGTGAAACCTAAAAATTCAAACTGTTACAGGAAACGAATGCTTCAACCTAGAAGAATAAAAATTGGGCAGCCAAGTGGGATTAGTGAACTGATCATTACCACCAAGTATCATCAAGATTTGGTGAAAAAATGTTTGCTGAGATTTCAGCAAACTAGTAGATTTTTGGAAGCTTGGCAACCCCTTTCAAACGAAAGTGTTTTTCGCCAGTCTCTGCATGGGGTACTTCAAGAGGAAACAAACCATAGAGAAAGAACTTCGGACTACTTCATTTTGTCAAGTTTCACGGAGCTAGCATATACCGTGTTTGATTTAGATTTTCAAACACATCTATCTATATTGCAGAAAACAGAGGGAAACCTAAAAATTCAAAAGTGTTACTGGAAACGATCGCTTGAACCTAGAAGAGTGAATGTTGGGCAGCCAAGTGAGATTAGTGAACTGATCATTACCACCAAGTATCATCAAGATTGGTGAAAAAATGTTTGCTGAGATTTCAGAAAAACTAGTAGTTTTTTGGAAGCTTGGCAACCCCTTTCAAACGAAAAGTGTTTTTCGCCAGTCTCTGCATGGGGTACTTCAAGAGGAAGCAAACTACAGAGATAGAGCTTAGAACTACTTCATTTGGTCAAGTTTCACGGATCTAGCCAAAACCGTGTTTGTTAGAGTTTCAAACACATCTATCTATATAGCAGAAAACAGAGTGAAACCTAAAAATTCAAAGTGTTACTGGAAAGGAACGCTTGAACCTAGAAGAGTGAAAGTTGGGCAGCCAAGATGGATTCGTGAACTGATCATTACCACCAAGTATCATCAAGATTAGGTGAAAAAATGTTTGCTGAGATTTCAGCAAACTAGTAGTTTTTTGGAAGCTTGGCAACCCCTTTCAAACGAAAGTGTTTTTCGCCAGTCTCTGGATGGGGTACTTCAAGAAGAAACAAACCATGGAGATAGAACTTAGAACTACTTCATTTGGTCAAGTTTCAAGGAGCTAGCACAAACCGTGTTTGATTTAGAATTCCAAACACAGCTATCTATGTAAGAGAAAACAGAGTGAAACCTAAAAATTCAAACTGTTACACGAAACGAATGCTTCAACCTAGAAGAATAAAAATTGGGCAGCCAAGTGGGATTAGTGAACTGATCATTGCCACCAAGTATCATCAAGATTTGGTGAAAAAATGTTTGCTGAGATTTCAGCAAACTAGTAGTTTTTTGGAAGCTTGGCAACCCCTTTCAAACGAAAGTGTTTTTCGCCAGTCTCTGAATGGGGTACTTCAAGAAGAAACAAACCATAGAGATAGAACTTAGAACTACTTCATTTGGTCAAGTTTCAAGGAGCTAGCACAAACCGTGTTTGATTTAGAATTCCAAACACATCTATCTATATAGCAGAAAACAGAGTGAAACCTAAAATTCAAAGTGTTACTGGAAACGAACGATTGAACCTAGAAGAGTGAAAGTTGGGCAGCCAAGTGAGATTAGTGAACTGGTCATTACCACCAAGTATCATCAAGATTTGGTGAAAAAATGTTTGCTGAGATTTCAGCAAACTAGTAGTTTTTTGGAAGCTTGGCAACCCCTTTCCAACGAAAGTGTTTTTCGCCAGTCTCTGCATGGGGTACTTCAAGAGGAAACAAACCATAGAGATGGAACTTAGAACTACTTCATTTGGTCAAGTTTCAAGGAGCTAGCACAAACTGTGTTTGATTTAGAATTCCAAACACAGCTATCTATGTAGGAGAAAACAGAGTGAAACCTAAAAATTCAAACTGTTACTGGAAACGAATGCTTCAACCTAGAAGAATAAAAATTGGGCAGGAAAGTGGGATTAGTGAACTGATCATTACCACCAAGTATCATCAAGATTTGGTGAAAAAAGGTTTGCTGAGATTTCAGCAAACTAGTAGTTTTTTGGAAGCTTGGCAACCCCTTTCAAACGAAAGTCTTTTTCGCCAGTCTCTGTATGGGGTACTTCAAGAGGAAACAAACTATAGATATAGAGCTTAGAACTACTTCATTTGGTCAAGTTTCACGGAGCTAGCAAAACCGTGTTTGATTTAGAGTTTCAAACACATCTATCTATATAGCAGAAAACAGAGTGAAACCTAAAAATTCAAAGTGTTACTGGAAAGGAACGCTTGAACCTAGAAGAGTGAAAGTTGGGCAGCCAAGTGGGATTAGTGAACTGATCATTACCACCAAGTATCATCAAGATTTGGTGAAAAAATGTTTGCTGAGATTTCAGCAAACTAGTAGTTTTTTGGAAGCTTGGCAACCCCTTTCAAACGAAAGTGTTTTTCGCCAGTCTCTGCATGGGGTACTTCAAGAGGAAACAAACCATAGAGATAGAACTTAGAACTACTTCATTTGGTCAAGTTTCAAGGAGCTAGCACAAACCGTGTTTGATTTAGAATTCCAAACACAGCTATCTATGTAGGAGAAAACAGAGTGAAACATAAAAATTCAAACTGTTACTGGAAACGAATGCTTCAACCTAGAAGAATAAAAATTGGGCAGCCAAGTGGGATTAGTGAACTGATCATTACCACCAAGTATCATCAAGATTTGGTGAAAAAATGTTTGCTGAGATTTCAGGAAACTAGTAGTTTTTTGGAAGCTTGGCAACCCCTTTCAAACGAAAGTGTTTTTCGCCAGTCTCTGCATGGGGTACTTCAAGAGGAAACAAACCATAGAGAAAGAACTTCGGACTACTTCATTTTGTCAAGTTTCACGGAGCTAGCATATACCGTGTTTGATTTAGAGTTTCAAACACATCTATCTATATAGCAGAAAACAGAGTGAAACCTAAAAATTCAAAGTGTTACTGGAAACGATCGCTTGAAACTAGAAGAGTGAATGTTGGGCAGCCAAGTGAGATTAGTGAACTGATCATTACCACCAAGTATCATCAAGATTTGGTGAAAAGATGTTTGCTGAGATTTCAGCAAACTACTAGTTTTTTGGAAGCTTGGCAACCCCTTTCAAACGAAAGTGTTTTTCGCCAGTCTCTGCATGGGGTACTTCAAGAGGAAACAAACTATAGAGATAGAGCATAGAACTACTTCATTTGGTCAAGTTTCACGGAGCTAGCACATACCGTGTTTGATTTAGAGTTTCAAACACATCTATCTATATAGCAGAAAACAGAGTGAAACCTAAAAATTCAAAGTGTTACTGGAAAGGAACGCTTGAACCTAGAAGAGTGAAAGTTGGGCAACCAAGTGGGATTCATGAACTGATCATTACCACCAAGTATCATCAAGATTAGGTGAAAAAATGTTTGCTGAGATTTCAGCAAACTAGTAGTTTTTTGGAAGCTTGGCTACCCCTTTCAAACGAAAGTGTTTTTCGCCAGTCTCTGCATGGGGTACTTCAAGAAGAAACAAACCATGGAGATAGAACTTAGAACTACTTCATTTGGTCAAGCTTCAAGGAGCTAGCACAAACCGTGTTTGATTTAGAATTCCAAACACAGCTATCTATGTAAGAGAAAACAGAGTGAAACCTAAAAATTCAAACTGTTACAGGAAACGAATGCTTCAACCTAGAAGAATAAAAATTGGGCAGCCAAGTGGGATTAGTGAACTGATCATTACCACCAAGTATCATCAAGATTTGGTGAAAAAATGTTTGCTGAGATTTCAGCAAACTAGTAGATTTTTGGAAGCTTGGCAACCCCTTTCAAACGAAAGTGTTTTTCGCCAGTCTCTGCATGGGGTACTTCAAGAGGAAACAAACCATAGAGAAAGAACTTCGGACTACTTCATTTTGTCAAGTTTCACGGAGCTAGCATATACCGTGTTTGATTTAGATTTTCAAACACATCTATCTATATTGCAGAAAACAGAGTGAAACCTAAAAATTCAAAGTGTTACTGGAAACGATCGCTTGAACCTAGAAGAGTGAATGTTGGGCAGCCAAGTGAGATTAGTGAACTGATCATTACCACCAAGTATCATCAAGATTTGGTGAAAAAATGTTTGCTGAGATTTCAGAAAAACTAGTAGTTTTTTGGAAGCTTGGCAACCCCTTTCAAACGAAAGTGTTTTTCGCCAGTCTCTGCATGGGGTACTTCAAGAGGAAGCAAACTACAGAGATAGAGCTTAGAACTACTTCATTTGGTCAAGTTTCACGGAGCTAGCACATACCGTGTTTGATTTAGAGTTTCAAACACATCTATCTATATAGCAGAAAAAAGAGTGAAACCTAAAAATTCAAAGTGTTACTGGAAAGGAACGGTTGAACCTAGAAGAGTGAAAGTTGGGCAGCCAAGTTGGATTCGTGAACTGATCATTACCACCAAGTATCATCAAGATTAGGTGAAAAAAAGTTTGCTGAGATTTCAGCAAACTAGTAGTTTTTTGGAAGCTTGGCAACCCCTTTCAAACGAAAGTGTTTTTCGCCAGTCTCTGGATGGGGTACTTCAAGAAGAAACAAACCATGGAGATAGAACTTAGAACTACTTCATTTGGTCAAGTTTCAAGGAGCTAGCACAAACCGTGTTTGATTTAGAATTCCAAACACAGCTATCTATGTAAGAGAAAACAGAGTGAAACCTAAAAATTCAAACTGTTAAACGAAACGAATGCTTCAACCTAGAAGAATAAAAATTGGGCAGCCAAGTGGGATTAGTGAACTGATCATTGCCACCAAGTATCATCAAGATTTGGTGAAAAAATGTTTGCTGAGATTTCAGCAAACTAGTAGTTTTTTGGAAGCTTGGCAACCCCTTTCAAACGAAAGTGTTTTTCGCCAGTCTCTGAATGGGGTACTTCAAGAGGAAACAAACCATAGGGATAGAACTTAGAACTACTTCATTTGGTCAAGTTTCAAGGAGCTAGCACAAACCGTGTTTGATTTAGAATTCCAAACACATCTATCTATATAGCAGAAAACAGAGTGAAACCTAAAATTCAAAGTGTTACTGGAAACGAACGATTGAACCTAGAAGAGTGAAAGTTGGGCAGCCAAGTGAGATTAGTGAACTGATCATTACCACCAAGTATCATCAAGATTTGGTGAAAAAATGTTTGCTGAGATTTCAGCAAACTAGTAGTTTTTTGGAAGCTTGGCAACCCCTTTCAAACGAAAGTGTTTTTCGCCAGTCTCTGCATGGGGTACTTCAAGAGGAAACAAACCATAGAGATGGAACTTAGAACTACTTCATTTGGTCAAGTTTCAAGGAGCTAGCACAAACCGTGTTTGATTTAGAATTCCAAACACAGCTATCTATGTAGGAGAAAACAGAGTGAAACATAAAAATTCAAACTGTTACTGGAAACGAATGCTTCAACCTAGAAGAATAAAAATTGGGCAGCCAAGTGGGATTAGTGAACTGATCATTACCACCAAGTATCATCAAGATTTGGTGAAAAAATGTTTGCTGAGATTTCAGCAAACTAGTAGTTTTTTGGAAGCTTGGCAACCCCTTTCAAACGAAAGTGTTTTTCGCCAGTCTCTGCATGGGGTACTTCAAGAGGAAACAAACCATAGAGAAAGAACATCGGACTACTTCATTTTGTCAAGTTTCACGGAGCTAGCATATACCGTGTTTGATTTAGAGTTTCAAACACATCTATCTATATAGCAGAAAACAGAGTGAAACCTAAAAATTCAAAGTGTTACTGGAAACGATCGCTTGAACCTAGAAGAGTGAATGTTGGGCAGCCAAGTGAGATTAGTGAACTGATCATTACCACCAAGTATCATCAAGATTTGGTGAAAAGATGTTTGCTGAGATTTCAGCAAACTAGTAGTTTTTTGGAAGCTTGGCAACCCCTTTCAAACGAAAGTGTTTTTCGCCAGTCTCTGCATGGGGTACTTCAAGAGGAAACAAACTATAGAGATAGAGCTTAGAACTACTTCATTTGGTCAAGTTTCACGGAGCTAGCACATACCGTGTTTGATTTAGAGTTTCAAACACATCTATCTATATAGCAGAAAAAAGAGTGAAACCTAAAAATTCAAAGTGTTACTGGAAAGGAACGCTTGAACCTAGAAGAGTGAAAGTTGGGCAGCCAAGTGGGATTCACGTACTGATCATTACCACCAAGTATCATCAAGATTAGGTGAAAAAATGTTTGCTGAGATTCAGCAAACTAGTAGTTTTTTGGAAGCTTGGCTACCCCTTTCAAACGAAAGTGTTTTTCGCCAGTCTCTGCATGGGGTACTTCAAGAAGAAACAAACCATGGAGATAGAACTTAGAACTACTTCATTTGGTCAAGTTTCAAGGAGCTAGCACAAACCGTGTTTGATTTAGAATTCCAAACACATCTATCTATATAGCAGAAAACAGAGTGAAACCTAAAAATTCAAAGTGTTACTGGAAAGGAACCCTTGAACCTAGAAGAGTGAAAGTTGGGCAGCCAAGTGGGATTCGTGAACTGATCATTACCACCAAGTATCATCAAGATTAGGTGAAAAAATGTTTGCTGAGATTTCAGCAAACTAGTAGTTTTTTGGAAGCTTGGCTACCCCTTTCAAACGAAAGTGTTTTTCGCCAGTCTCTGCATGGGGTACTTCAAGAAGAAACAAACCATGGAGATAGAACTTAGAACTACTTCATTTGGTCAAGTTTCAAGGAGCTAGCACAAACCGTGTTTGATTTAGAATTCCAAACACAGCTATCTATGTAAGAGAAAACAGAGTGAAACCTAAAAATTCAAACTGTTACAGGAAACGAATGCTTCAACCTAGAAGAATAAAAATTGGGCAGCCAAGTGGGATTAGTGAACTGATCATTGCCACCAAGTATCATCAAGATTTGGTGAAAAAATGTTTGCTGAGATTTCAGCAAACTAATAGTTCTTTGGAAGCTTGGCAACCCCTTTCAAAGGAAAGTGTTTTTCGCCAGTCTCTGAATGGGGTACTTCAAGAGGAAACAAACCATAGAGATAGAACTTAGAACTACTTCATTTGGTCAAATTTCACGGAGCTAGCACAAACCGTGTTTGATTTACAGTTTCAAACATATCTATCTATATAGCAGAAAACAGAGTGAAACCTAAAAATTCAAAGTGTTACTGGAAACGAACGCTTGAACCTAGACGAGTGAAAGTTGGGCAGCCAAGTGGGATTCGTGAACTGATCATTACCACCAAGTATCATCAAGATTAGGTGAAAAAATGTTTGCTAAGATTTCAGCAAACTAGTAGTTTTTTGGAAGCTTGGCTACCCCTTTCAAACGAAAGTGTTTTACGCCAGTCTCTGCATGGGGTACTTCAAGAAGAAACAAACCATGGAGATAGAACTTAGAACTACTTCATTTGGTCAAGTTTCAAAGAGCTAGCACAAACCTTGTTTGATTTAGAATTCCAAACACATCTATCTACATAGCAGAAAACAGAGTGAAACCTAAAAATTCAAAGTGTTACTGGAAAGGAACGCTTGAACCTAGAAGAGTGAAAGTTGGGCAGCCAAGTGGGATTAGTGAACTGATCATTACCACCAAGTATCATCAAGATTTGGTGAAAAAATGTTTGCTGAGATTCAGCAAACTAGTAGTTTTTTGGAAGCTTGGCAACCCCTTTCAAACGAAAGTGTTTTTCGTCAGTCTCTGGATGGGGTACTTCAAGAAGAAACAAACCATGGAGATAGAACTTAGAACTACTTCATTTGGTCAAGTTTCAAGGAGCTAGCACAAACCGTGTTTGATTTAGAATTCCAAACACAGCTATCTATGTAAGAGAAAACAGAGTGAAACCTAAAAATTCAAACTGTTACACGAAACGAATGCTTCAACCTAGAAGAATAAAAATTGGGCAGCCAAGTGGGATTAGTGAACTCATCATTGCCACCAAGTATCATCAAGATTTGGTGAAAAAATGTTTGCTGAGATTTCAGCAAACTAGTAGTTTTTTGGAAGCTTGGCAACCCCTTTCAAACGAAAGTGTTTTTCGCCAGTCTCTGAATGGGGTACTTCAAGAGGAAACAAACCATAGAGATAGAACTTAGAACTACTTCATTTGGTCAAGTTTCAAGGAGCTAGCACAAACCGTGTTTGATTTAGAATTCCAAACACATCTATCATTATAGCAGAAAACAGAGTGAAACCTAAAATTCAAAGTGTTACTGGAAACGAACGATTGAACCTAGAAGAGTGAAAGTTGGGCAGCCAAGTGAGATTAGTGAACTGATCATTACCACCAAGTATCATCAAGATTTGGTGAAAAAATGTTTGCTGAGATTTCAGCAAACTAGTAGTTTTTTGGAAGCTTGGCAACCCCTTTCAAACGAAAGTGTTTTTCGCCAGTCTCTGCATGGGGTACTTCAAGAGGAAACAAACCATAGAGATGGAACTTAGAACTACTTCATTTGGTCAAGTTTCAAAGAGCTAGCACAAACTGTGTTTGATTTAGAATTCCAAACACAGCTATCTATGTAGGAGAAAACAGAGTGAAACCTAAAAATTCAAACTGTTACTGGAAACGAATGCTTCAACCTAGAAGAATAAAAATTGGGCAGCCAAGTGGGATTAGTGAACTGATCATTACCACCAAGTATCATCAAGATTTGGTGAAAAAAGATTTGCTGAGATTTCAGCAAACTAGTAGTTTTTTGGAAGCTTGGCAACCCCTTTCAAACGAAAGTGTTTTTCGCCAGTCTCTGTATGGTGTACTTCAAGAGGAAACAAACTATAGATATAGAGCTTAGAACTACTTCATTTGGTCAAGTTTCACGGAGCTAGCAAAACCGTGTTTGATTTAGAGTTTCAAACACATCTATCTATATAGCAGAAAACAGAGTGAAACCTAAAAATTCAAAGTGTTACTGGAAAGGAACGCTTGAACCTAGAAGAGTGAAAGTTGGGCAGCCAAGTGGGATTAGTGAACTGATCATTACCACCAAGTATCATCAAGATTTGGTGAAAAAATGTTTGCTGAGATTTCAGCAAAGTAGTAGATTTTTGGAAGCTTGGCAACCCCTTTCAAACGAAAGTGTTTTTCGCCAGTCCCTGCATGGGGTACTTCAAGAGGAAACAAACCATAGAGATAGAACTTAGAACTACATCATTTGGTCAAGTTTCAAGGAGCTAGCACAAACCGTGTTTGATTTAGAATTCCAAACACAGCTATCTATGTAGGAGAAAACAGAGTGAAACCTAAAAATTGAAACTGTTACTGGAAACGAATGCTTCAACCTAGAAGAATAAAAATTGGGCAGAAATGTGGGATTAGTGAACTGATCATTACCACCAAGTATCATCAAGATTAGGTGAAAAAATGTTTGCTGAGATTTCAGCAAACTAGTAGTATTTTGGAAGCTTGGCAACCCTTTGAAACGAAAGTGTTTTTCGCCAGTCTCTGCATGGGGTACTTCAAGAGGAAACAAACCATAGAGATAGAACTTAGAACTACTTCATTTTGTCAAGTTTCACGGAGCTAGCACAAACCGTGTTTGATTTAGAGTTTCAAACACATCTATCTATATAGCAGAAAACAGAGTGAAACCTACAAGTTCAAAGTGTTACTGGAAACGAATGCTTCAACCTAGAAGAATAAAAATTGGGTAGCCAAGTGGGATTAGTGAACTGATCATTACCACCAAGTATCATTATGATTTGGTGAAAAAAGTTTTGCTGAGATTTCAGCAAACTAGTAGTTTTTTGGAAGCTTGGGCACCCCTTTCAAATAAAGTGTTTATCGCCAGTCTCTGCATGGGGTACTTCAAGAGGAAACAAACCATAGAGATGGAACATAGAACTACTTCATTTGGTAAAGTTACAAGGAGCTAGCACAAACCGTGTTTGCTTTAGAGTTTCAAACACATCTATCTATATAGCAGAAAACAGAGTGAAACCTAAAAATTCAAAGTGTTACTGGAAACGAACTCTTGAACCTAGAAGAGTGAAAGTTGGGCAGCCAAGTGAGATTAGTGAACTGATCATTACCACCAAGTATCATCAAGATTTGGTGAAAAAATGTTTGCTGAGATTTCAACAAACTAGTAGTTTTTGGGAAGCTTGGCAACCCCTTTCAAACGAAAGTGTTTTTCGCCAGTCTCTGCATGGGGTACTTCAAGAGGAAACAAACCATAGAGATAGAACTTAGAACTACTTCATTTGGTCAAGTTTCAAGGAGCTAGCACAAACCGTGTTTGATGTAGAGTTTCAAACACATCTATCTATATAGCAGAAAACAGAGTGAAACCTAAAAATTCAAAGTGTTACTGGAAACGAACGCTTGAACCTAGAAGAATGAATGTTTGGCAGCCAAGTGAGATTAGTGAACTGATCATTACTACCAAGTATCATCAAGATTTGGTGACAAAATGTTTGCTGAGATTTCAGCAAACTAGTAGTTTTTTGGAAGCTTGGCAAACCCTTTCAAACGAAAGTGTTTTTCGCCAGTCTCTGCATGGGGTACTTCAAGAGGAAACAAACCATAGAGATAGAACTCAGAAGTACTTCATTTGGTCAAGTTTCAAGGAGCTAGCACAAACCGTGTTTGATTTAGAATTCCAAACACAGCTATCTATGTATGAGAAAATAGAGTGAAACCTAAAAATTGAAACTGTTACTGGAAACGAATGCCTCAACCTCGAAGAATAAAAATTGGGCAGGAAAGTGGGATTAGTGAACTGATCATTACCACCAAGTATCATCAAGATTTGGTGAAAAAAGGTTTGCTGAGATTTCAGCAAACTAGTAGTTTTTTGGAAGCTTGGCAACCCCTTTCAAACGAAAGTGTTTTTCGCCAGTCTCTGCATGGGGTACTTCAAGAGGAAACAAACCACAGAGAAAGAACTTAGAACTACTTCATTTTGTCAAGTTTCACGGAGCTAGAACAAACCGTGTTTGATGTAGAGTTTCAAACACATCTATCTATATAGCAGAAAACAGAGTGAAACCTAAAAATTCAAAGTGTTACTGGAAACGAACGCTTGAACCTAGAAGAATGAATGTTGGGCAGCCAAGTGAGATTAGTTAACTGATCATTACCACCAAGTATCATCAAGATTTGGTGAAAAAATGTTTGCTGAGATTTCAGCAAACTAGTAGTTTTTTGGAAGCTTGGCAACCCCTTTCAAACGAAAGTGTTTTTCGCCAGTCTCTGCATGGGGTACTTCAAGAGGAAACAAACCATAGAGATAGAACTCAGAACTACTTCATTTGGTCAAGTTTTAAGGAGCTAGCACAAACCGTGTTTGATTTAGAATTCCAAACACAGCTATCTATGTAGGAGAAAACAGAGTGAAACCTAAAAATACAAACTGTTACTGGAAACGAATGCCTCAACCTAGAAGAATAAAAATTGGGCAGCCAAGTCGGATTAGTAAACTGATCATTACCACCAAGTATCATCAAGATTTGGTGAAAAAATGTTTGCTGAGATTTCAGCACACTAGTAGTTTTTTGGAAGCTTGGCAACCCCTTTCAAACGAAAGTGTTTTTCGCCAGTCTCTGCATGGGGTACTTCAAGAGGAAACAAACCACAGAGATAGAACTTAGAACTACTTCATTTTGTCAAGTTTCATGGAGCTAGCACAAACCGTGTTTGATTTAGAGTTTCAAACACATCTATCTATATAGCAGAAAACAGAGTGAAACCTAAAAATTCAAAGTGTTACTGGAAACGAACGCTTGAACCTAGAAGAGTGAAAGTTGGGCAGCCAAGTGAGATTAGTGAACTGATCATTACCACCAAGTATCATCAAGATTTGGTGAAAAAAGGTTTGCTGAGATTTCAGCAAACTAGTAGTTTTTTTGGAAGCTTGGCAACCCCTTTCAAACGAAAGTGTTTTTCGCCAGTCTCTGCATGGGGTACTTCAAGAGGAAACAAACCATAGAGATAGAACTTAGAACTACTTCATTTGGTCAAGTTTCAAGGAGCTATCACAAACCGTGTTTGATGTAGAGTTTCAAACACATCTATCTATATAGCAGAAAACAGAGTGAAATCTAAAAATTCAAAGTGTTACTGGAAACGAACGCTTGAACCTAGAAGAATGAATGTTGGGCAGCCAAGTGAGATTAGTGAACTGATCATTACCACCAAGTATCATCAAGATTTGGTGAAAAAATGTTTGCTGAGATTTCAGCAAACTAGTAGTTTTTTGGAAGCTTGGCCACCCCTTTCAAACGAAAGTGTTTTTCGCCAGTCTCTGCATGGGGTACTTCAAGAGGAAACAAACCATAGAGATAGAACTCAGAACTACTTCATTTGCTCAAGTTTCAAGGAGCTAGCACAAACCGTGTTTGATTTAGAATTCCAAACACAGCTATCTATGTAGGAGAAAACAGAGTGAAACCTAAAAATTCAAACTGTTACTGGAAACGAATGCTTCAACCTAGAAGAATAAAAATTGGGCAGCCCAGTGGGATTAGTGAACTGATCATTACCACCAAGTATCATCAAGATTTGGTAAAAAAAGGTTTGCTGAGATTTCAGCAAACTAGTAGTTTTTTGGAAGCTTGGCAACCCCTTTCAAACGAAAGTGTTTTTCGACAATCTTTGCATGGGGTACTTCAAGAGGAAACAAACCATAGAGATAGAACTTAGAACTACTGCATTTGGTCAAGTTTCAAGGAGCTAGCACAAACCGTGTTTGATTTAGAATTCCAAACACAGCTATCTATGTAGGAGAAAACAGAGTGAAACCTAAAAATTCAAACTGTTACTGGAAACGAATGCTTCAACCTAGAAGAATAAAAATTGGGCAGCCATGTGGGATTAGTGAACTGATCATTACCACCAAGTATCATCAAGATTAGGTGAAAAAAATGTTTGCTGAGATTTCAGCAAACTAGTAGTATTTTGGAAGCTTGGCAACCCCTTTGAAATGAAAGTGTTTTTCGCCAGTCTCTGCATGGGGTACTTCAAGAGGAAACAAACCATAGAGATAGAACTTAGAACTACTTCATTTTGTCAAGTTTCACGGAGCTAGCACAAACCGTGTTTGATTTAGAGTTTCAAACACATCTATCTATATAGCAGAAAACAGAGTGAAACCTAAAAATTCAAAGCGTTACTGGAAACGAACACTTGAACCTAGAAGAGTGAAAGTTGGGCAGCGAAGTGAGATTAGTGAACTGATCATCACCACCAAGTATCATCAAGATTTGGTGAAAAAAGTTTTGCTGAGATTTCAGCAAACTAGTAGTTTTTTGGAAGCTAGGCAACCCCTTTCAAAGAAAGTGTTTTTCGCCAGTCTCTGCATGGGGTACTTCAAGAGGAAACAAACCATAGAGATAGAACTTAGAACTACTTCATTTGGTCAAGTTTCAAGGAGCTAGCACAAACCGTGTTTGATTTAGAGTTTCAAACACATCTATCTATATAGCAGAAAACAGAGTGAAACCTACAAGTTCAAAGTGTTACTGGAAACGAATGCTTCAACCTAGAAGAATAAAAATTGGGTAGCCAAGTGGGATTAGTGAACTGATCATTACCACCAAGTATCATTAAGTTTTGGTGAAAAAAGTTTTGCTGAGATTTCAGCAAACTAGTAGTTTTTTGGAAGCTTGGCCACCCCTTTCAAATGAAAGTGTTTTTCGCCAGTCTCTGCATGGGGTACTTCAAGAGGAAACAAACCATAGAGATGGAACATAGAACTACTTCATTTGGTAAAGTTACAAGGAGCTAGCACAAACCGTGTTTGATTTAGAGTTTCAAACACATCTATCTATATAGCAGAAAACAGAGTGAAACCTAAAAATTCAAAGTGTTACTGGAAACGAACTCTTGAACCTAGAAGAGTGAAAGTTGGGCAGCCAAGTGAGATTAGTGAACTGATAATTACCACCAAGTATCATCAAGATTTGGTGAAAAAATGTTTGCTGAGATTTCAACAAACTAGTAGTTTTTGGGAAGCTTGGCAACCCCTTTCAAACGAAAGTGTTTTTCGCCAGTCTCTGCATGGGGTACTTCAAGAGGAAACAAACCACAGAGATAGAACTTAGAACTACTTCATTTTGTCAAGTTTCACGGAGCTAGCACAAACCGTGTTTGATGTAGAGTTTCAAACACATCTATCTATATAGCAGAAAACAGAGTGAAACCTAAAAATTCAAAGTGTTACTGGAAAAAAACGCTTGAACCTAGAAGAGTGAAAGTTGGGCAGCGAAGTGAGATTAGTGAACTGATCATTACCACCAAGTATCATCAAGATTTGGTGAAAAACATGTTTGCTGAGATTTCAGCAAACTAGTAGTTTTTTGAAAGCTTGGCCACCCCTTTCAAACGAAAGTGTTTTTCGCCAGTCTCTGCATGGGGTATTCAAGAGGAAACAAACCATAGAGATAGAACTCAGAACTACTTCATTTGCTCAAGTTTCAAGGAGCTAGCACAAACCGTGTTTGATTTAGTATTCCAAACACAGCTATCTATGTAGGAGAAAACAGAGTGAAACCTAAAAAATTCAAACTGTTACTGGAAACGAATGCTTCAACCTAGAAGAATAAAAATTGGACAGCCAAGTGGGATTAGTTAACTGATCATTACCACCAAGTATCATCAAGATTTGGTGACAAAATGTTTGCTGAGATTTCAGCAAACTAGTAGTTTTTTGGAAGCTTGGCAACCCCTTTCAAACGAAAGTGTTTTTCGCCAGTCTCTGCATGGGGTACTTCAAGAGGAAACAAACCATAGAGATAGAACTCAGAACTACTTCATTTGGTCAAGTTTTAAGGAGCTAGCACAAACCGTGTTTGATTTAGAATTCAAACACAGCTATCTATGTAGGAGAAAACAGAGTGAAACCTAAAAATTCAAACTGTTACTGGAAACGAATGCCTCAACCTAGAAGAATAAAAATTGGGCAGCCAAGTCGGATTAGTGAACTGATCATTACCACCAAGTATCATCAAGATTTGGTGAAAAAATGTTTGCTGAGATTTCAGCAAACTAGTAGTTTTTTGGAAGCTTGGCAACCCCTTTCAAACGAAAGTGTTTTTCGCCAGTCTCTGCATGGGGTACTTCAAGAGGAAACAAACCACAGAGATAGAACTTAGAACTACTTCATTTTGTCAAGTTTCATGGAGCTAGCACAAACCGTGTTTGATTTAGAGTTTCAAACACATCTATCTATATAGCAGAAAACAGAGTGAAACCTAAAAATTCAAAGTGTTACTGGAAACGAACGCTTGAACCTAGAAGAGTGAAAGTTGGGCAGCCAAGTGAGATTAGTGAACTGATCATTACCACCAAGTATCATCAAGATTTGGTGAAAAAAGGTTTGCTGAGATTTCAGCAAACTAGTAGTTTTTTTGGAAGCTTGGCAACCCCTTTCAAACGAAAGTGTTTTTCGCCAGTCTCTGCATGGGGTACTTCAAGAGGAAACAAACCATAGAGATAGAACTTAGAACTACTTCATTTGGTCAAGTTTCAAGGAGCTAGCACAAACCGTGTTTGATGTAGAGTTTCAAACACATCTATCTATATAGCAGAAAACAGAGTGAAATCTAAAAATTCAAAGTGTTACTGGAAACGAACGCTTGAACCTAGAAGAATGAATGTTGGGCAGCCAAGTGAGATTAGTTAACTGATCATTACCACCAAGTATCATCAAGATTTGGTGAAAAAATGTTTGCTGAGATTTCAGCAAACTAGTAGTTTTTTGGAAGCTTGGCCACCCCTTTCAAACGAAAGTGTTTTTCGCCAGTCTCTGCATGGGGTACTTCAAGAGGAAACAAACCATAGAGATAGAACTCAGAACTACTTCATTTGCTCAAGTTTCAAGGACCTAGCACAAACCGTGTTTGATTTAGAATTCCAAACACAGCTATCTATGTAGGAGAAAACAGAGTGAAACCTAAAAATTCAAACTGTTACTGGAAACGAATGCTTCAAACTAGAAGAATAAAAATTGGGCAGCCCAGTGGGATTAGTGAACTGATCATTACCACCAAGTATCATCAAGATTTGGTGAAAAAAGGTTTGCTGAGATTTCAGCAAACTAGTAGTTTTTTGGAAGCTTGGCAACCCCTTTCAAACGAAAGTGTTTTTCGCCAGTCTCTGCATGGGGTACTTCAAGAGGAAACAAACCATAGAGATAGAACTTAGAACTACTTCATTTGGTCAAGTTTCAAGGAGCTAGGACAAACCGTGTTTGATTTAGAATTCCAAACACAGCTATCTATGTAGGAGAAAACAGAGTGAAACCTAAAAATTCAAACTGTTACTGGAAACGAATGCTTCAACCTAGAAGAATAAAAATTGGGCAGCCATGTGGGATTAGTGAACTGATCATTACCACCAAGTATCATCAAGATTAGGTGAAAAAAATGTTTGCTGAGATTTCAGCAAACTAGTAGTATTTTGGAAGCTTGGCAACCCCTTTGAAACGAAAGTGTTTTTCGCCAGTCTCTGCATGGGGTACTTCAAGAGGAAACAAACCATAGAGATAGAACTTAGAACTACTTCATTTGGTCAAGTTTCAAGGAGCTAGCACAAACCTTGTTTGATTTAGAGTTTCAAACACATCTATCTATATAGCAGAAAACAGAGTGAAACCTACAAGTTCAAAGTGTTACTGGAAACGAATGCTTCAACCTAGAAGAATAAAAATTGGGTAGCCAAGTGGGATTAGTGAACTGATCATTACCACCAAGTATCATTAAGATTTGGTGAAAAAAGTTTTGCTGAGATTTCAGCAAACTAGTAGTTTTTTGGAAGCTTGGCCACCCCTTTCAAACGAAAGTGTTTTTCGCCAGTCTCTGCATGGGGTACTTCAAGAGGAAACAAACCATAGAGATGGAACATAGAACTACTTCATTTGGTAAAGTTACAAGGAGCTAGCACAAACCGTGTTTGATTTAGAGTTTCAAACACATCTATCTATATAGCAGAAAACAGAGTGAAACCTAAAAATTCAAAGTGTTACTGGAAACGAACTCTTGAACCTAGAAGAGTGAAAGTTGGGCAGCCAAGTGAGATTAGTGAACTGATCATTACCACCAAGTATCATCAAGATTTGGTGAAAAAAGGTTTGCTGAGATTTCAGCAAACTAGTAGTTTTTTTGGAAGCTTGGCAACCCCTTTCAAACGAAAGTGTTTTTCGCCAGTCTCTGCATGGGGTACTTCAAGAGGAAACAAACCACCGAGATAGAACTTAGAACTACTTCATTTTGTCAAGTTTCACGGAGCTAGCACAAACCGTGTTTGATGTAGAGTTTCAAACACATCTATCTATATAGCAGAAAACAGAGTGAAACCTAAAAATTCAAAGTGTTACTGGAAAGGAACCCTTGAACCTAGAAGAGTGAAAGTTGGGCAGCGAAGTGAGATTAGTGAACTGATCATTACCACCAAGTATCATCAAGATTTGGTGAAAAAATGTTTGCTGAGATTTCAGCAAACTAGTAGTTTTTTGGAAGCTTGGCCACCCCTTTCAAACGAAAGTGTTTTTCGCCAGTCTCTGCATGGGGAACTTCAAGAGGAAACAAACCATAGAGATAGAACTCAGAACTACTTCATTTGCTCAAGTTTCAAGGAGCTAGCACAAACCGTGTTTGATTTAGAATTCCAAACACAGCTATCTATGTAGGAGAAAACAGAGTGAAACCTAAAAATTCAAACTGTTACTGGAAACGAATGCTTCAACCTAGAAGAATAAAAATTGGGCAGCCCAGTGGGATTAGTGAACTGATCATTACCACCAAGTATCATCAAGATTTGGTGAAAAAAGGTTTGCTGAGATTTCAGCAAACTAGTAGTTTTTTGGAAGCTTGGCAACCCCTTTCAAACGAAAGTGTTTTTCGCCAGTCTCTGCATGGGGTACTTCAAGAGGAAACAAACCATAGAGATAGAACTTAGAACTACTTCATTTGGTCAAGTTTCAAGGAGCTAGCACAAACCGTGTTTGATTTAGAATTCCAAACACAGCTATCTATGTAGGAGAAAACAGAGTGAAACCTAAAAATTCAAACTGTTACTGGAAACGAATGCTTCAACCTAGAAGAATAAAAATTGGGCAGCCATGTGGGATTAGTGAACTGATCATTACCACCAAGTATCATCAAGATTAGGTGAAAAAAATGTTTGCTGAGATTTCAGCAAACTAGTAGTATTTTGGAAGCTTGGCAACCCCTTTGAAACGAAAGTGTTTTTCGCCAGTCTCTGCATGGGGTACTTCAAGAGGAAACAAACCATAGAGATAGAACTTAGAACTACTTCATTTTGTCAAGTTTCACGGAGCTAGCACAAACCGTGTTTGATTTAGAGTTTCAAGCACATCTATCTATATAGCAGAAAACAGAGTGAAACCTAAAAATTCGAAGTGTTACTGGAAACGAACGCTTGAACCTAGAAGAGTGAAAGTTGGGCAGCGAAGTGAGATTAGTGAACTGATCATCACCACCAAGTATCATCAAGATTTGGTGAAAAAAGTTTTGCTGAGATTTCAGCAAACTAGTAGTTTTTTGGAAGCTAGGCAACCCCTTTCAAAGAAAGTGTTTTTCGCCAGTCTCTGCATGGGGTACTTCAAGAGGAAACAAACCATAGAGATAGAACTTAGAACTACTTCATTTGGTCAAGTTTCAAGGAGCTAGCACAAACCGTGTTTGATTTAGAGTTTCAAACACATCTATCTATATAGCAGAAAACAGAGTGAAACCTACAAGTTCAAAGTGTTACTGGAAACGAATGCTTCAACCTAGAAGAATAAAAATTGGGTAGCCAAGTGGGATTAGTGAACTGATCATTACCACCAAGTATCATTAAGATTTGGTGAAAAAAGTTTTGCTGAGATTTCAGCAAACTAGTAGTTTTTTGGAAGCTTGGCCACCCCTTTCAAATGAAAGTGTTTTTCGCCAGTCTCTGCATGGGGTACTTCAAGAGGAAACAAACCATAGAGATGGAACATAGAACTACTTCATTTGGTAAAGTTACAAGGAGCTAGCACAAACCGTGTTTGATTTAGAGTTTCAAACACATCTATCTATATAGCAGAAAACAGAGTGAAACCTAAAAATTCAAAGTGTTACTGGAAACGAACTCTTGAACCTAGAAGAGTGAAAGTTGGGCAGCCAAGTGAGATTAGTGAACTGATAATTACCACCAAGTATCATCAAGATTTGGTGAAAAAATGTTTGCTGAGATTTCAACAAACTAGTAGTTTTTGTGGAAGCTTGGCAACCCCTTTCAAACGAAAGTGTTTTTCGCCAGTCTCTGCATGGGGTACTTCAAGAGGAAACAAACCACAGAGATAGAACTTAGAACTACTTCATTTTGTCAAGTTTCACGGAGCTAGCACAAACCGTGTTTGATGTAGAGTTTCAAACACATCTATCTATATAGCAGAAAACAGAGTGAAACCTAAAAATTCAAAGTGTTACTGGAAAATAACGCTTGAACCTAGAAGAGTGAAAGTTGGGCAGCGAAGTGAGATTAGTGAACTGATCATTACCACCAAGTATCATCAAGATTTGGTGAAAAAATGTTTGCTGAGATTTCAGCAAACTAGTAGTTTTTTGGAAGCTTGGCAACCCCTTTCAAACGAAAGTGTTTTTCGCCAGTCTCTGCATGGGGTACTTCAAGAGGAAACAAACCATAGAGATAGAACTTAGAACTACTTCTTTTGGTCAAGTTTCAAGGAGCTAGCACAAACCGTGTTTGATGTAGAGTTTCAAACACATGTATCTATATAGCAGAAAACAGAGTGAAACCTAAAAATTAAAAAGTGTTACTGGAAACGAACGCTTGAACCTAGAAGAATGAATGTTGGGCAGCCAAGTGAGATTAGTGAACTGATCATTACCACCAAGTATCATCAAGATTTTGTGAAAAAAGGTTTGCTGAGATTTCAGCAAACTAGTAGTTTTTTGAAAGCTTGGCCACCCCTTTCAAACGAAAGTGTTTTTCGCCAGTCTCTGCATGGGGTACTTCAAGAGGAAACAAACCATAGAGATAGAACTCAGAACTACTTCATTTGCTCAAGTTTCAAGGAGCTAGCACAAACCGTGTTTGATTTAGTATTCCAAACACAGCTATCTATGTAGGAGAAAACAGAGTGAAACCTAAAAATTCAAACTGTTACTGGAAACGAATGCTTCAACCTAGAAGAATAAAAATTGGACAGCCAAGTGGGATTAGTTAACTGATCATTACCACCAAGTATCATCAAGATTTGGTGACAAAATGTTTGCTGAGATTTCAGCAAACTAGTAGTTTTTTGGAAGCTTGGCAACCCCTTTCAAACGAAAGTGTTTTTCGCCAGTCTCTGCATGGGGTACTTCAAGAGGAAACAAACCATAGAGATAGAACTCAGAACTACTTCATTTGGTCAAGTTTTAAGGAGCTAGCACAAACCGTGTTTGATTTAGAATTCCAAACACAGCTATCTATGTAGGAGAAAACAGAGTGAAACCTAAAAATTCAAACTGTTACTGGAAACGAATGCCTCAACCTAGAAGAATAAAAATTGGGCAGCCAAGTCGGATTAGTGAACTGATCATTACCACCAAGTATCATCAAGATTTGGTGAAAAAATGTTTGCTGAGATTTCAGCAAACTAGTAGTTTTTTGGAAGCTTGGCAACCCCTTTCAAACGAAAGTGTTTTTCGCCAGTCTCTGCATGGGGTACTTCAAGAGGAAACAAACCACAGAGATAGAACTTAGAACTACTTCATTTTGTCAAGTTTCATGGAGCTAGCACAAACCGTGTTTGATTTAGAGTTTCAAACACATCTATCTATATAGCAGAAAACAGAGTGAAACCTAAAAATTCAAAGTGTTACTGGAAACGAACGCTTGAACCTAGAAGAGTGAAAGTTGGGCAGCCAAGTGAGATTAGTGAACTGATCATTACCACCAAGTATCATCAAGATTTGGTGAAAAAAGGTTTGCTGAGATTTCAGCAAACTAGTAGTTTTTTTGGAAGCTTGGCAACCCCTTTCAAACGAAAGTGTTTTTCGCCAGTCTCTGCATGGGGTACTTCAAGAGGAAACAAACCATAGAGATAGAACTTAGAACTACTTCATTTGGTCAAGTTTCAAGGAGCTAGCACAAACCGTGTTTGATGTAGAGTTTCAAACACATCTATCTATATAGCAGAAAACAGAGTGAAATCTAAAAATTCAAAGTGTTACTGGAAACGAACGCTTGAACCTAGAAGAATGAATGTTGGGCAGCCAAGTGAGATTAGTTAACTGATCATTACCACCAAGTATCATCAAGATTTGGTGAAAAAATGTTTGCTGAGATTTCAGCAAACTAGTAGTTTTTTGGAAGCTTGGCCACCCCTTTCAAACGAAAGTGTTTTTCGCCAGTCTCTGCATGGGGTACTTCAAGAGGAAACAAACCATAGAGATAGAACTCAGAACTACTTCATTTGCTCAAGTTTCAAGGACCTAGCACAAACCGTGTTTGATTTAGAATTCCAAACACAGCTATCTATGTAGGAGAAAACAGAGTGAAACCTAAAAATTCAAACTGTTACTGGAAACGAATGCTTCAAACTAGAAGAATAAAAATTGGGCAGCCCAGTGGGATTAGTGAACTGATCATTACCACCAAGTATCATCAAGATTTGGTGAAAAAAGGTTTGCTGAGATTTCAGCAAACTAGTAGTTTTTTGGAAGCTTGGCAACCCCTTTCAAACGAAAGTGTTTTTCGCCAGTCTCTGCATGGGGTACTTCAAGAGGAAACAAACCATAGAGATAGAACTTAGAACTACTTCATTTGGTCAAGTTTCAAGGAGCTAGCACAAACCGTGTTTGATTTTGAATTCCAAACACAGCTATCTATGTAGGAGAAAACAGAGTGAAACCTAAAAATTCAAACTGTTACTGGAAACGAATGCTTCAACCTAGAAGAATAAAAATTGGGCAGCCATGTGGGATTAGTAAACTGATCATTACCACCAAGTATCATCAAGATTAGGTGAAAAAAATGTTTGCTGAGATTTCAGCAAACTAGTAGTATTTTGGAAGCTTGGCAACCCCTTTGAAACGAAAGTGTTTTTCGCCAGTCTCTGCATGGGGTACTTCAAGAGGAAACAAACCATAGAGATAGAACTTAGAACTACTTCATTTGGTCAAGTTTCAAGGAGCTAGCACAAACCGTGTTTGATTTAGAGTTTCAAACACATCTATCTATATAGCAGAAAACAGAGTGAAACCTACAAGTTCAAAGTGTTACTGGAAACGAATGCTTCAACCTAGAAGAATAAAAATTGGGTAGCCAAGTGGGATTAGTGAACTGATCATTACCACCAAGTATCATTAAGATTTGGTGAAAAAAGTTTTGCTGAGATTTCAGCAAACTAGTAGTTTTTTGGAAGCTTGGCCACCCCTTTCAAACGAAAGTGTTTTTCGCCAGTCTCTGCATGGGGTACTTCAAGAGGAAACAAACCATAGAGATGGAACATAGAACTACTTCATTTGGTAAAGTTACAAGGAGCTAGCACAAACCGTGTTTGATTTAGAGTTTCAAACACATCTATCTATATAGCAGAAAACAGAGTGAAACCTAAAAATTCAAAGCGTTACTGGAAACGAACTCTTGAACCTAGAAGAGTGAAAGTTGGGCAGCCAAGTGAGATTAGTGAACTGATCATTACCACCAAGTATCATCAAGATTTGGTGAAAAAATGTTTGCTGAGATTTCAACAAACTAGTAGTTTTTGGGAAGCTTGGCAACCCCTTTCAAACGAAAGAGTTTTTCGCCAGTCTCTGCATGGGGTACTTCAAGAGGAAACAAACCACCGAGATAGAACTTAGAACTACTTCATTTTGTCAAGTTTCACGGAGCTAGCACAAACCGTGTTTGATGTAGAGTTTCAAACACATCTATCTATATAGCAGAAAACAGAGTGAAACCTAAAAATTCAAAGTGTTACTGGAAAGGAACCCTTGAACCTAGAAGAGTGAAAGTTGGGCAGCGAAGTGAGATTAGTGAACTGATAATTACCACCAAGTATCATCAAGTTTTGGTGAAAAAATGTTTGCTGAGATTTCAGCAAACTAGTAGTTTTTTGGAAGCTTGGCCACCCCTTTCAAACGAAAGTGTTTTTCGCCAGTCTCTGCATGGGGAACTTCAAGAGGAAACAAACCATAGAGATAGAACTCAGAACTACTTCATTTGCTCAAGTTTCAAGGAGCTAGCACAAACCGTGTTTGATTTAGAATTCCAAACACAGCTATCTATGTAGGAGAAAACAGAGTGAAACCTAAAAATTCAAACTGTTACTGGAAACGAATGCTTCAACCTAGAAGAATAAAAATTGGGCAGCCCAGTGGGATTAGTGAACTGATCATTACCACCAAGTATCATCAAGATTTGGTGAAAAAAGGTTTGCTGAGATTTCAGCAAACTAGTAGTTTTTTGGAAGCTTGGCAACCCCTTTCAAACGAAAGTGTTTTTCGCCAGTCTCTGCATGGGGTACTTCAAGAGGAAACAAACCATAGAGATAGAACTTAGAACTACTTCATTTGGTCAAGTTTCAAGGAGCTAGCACAAACCGTGTTTGATTTAGAATTCCAAACACAGCTATCTATGTAGGAGAAAACAGAGTGAAACCTAAAAATTCAAACTGTTACTGGAAACGAATGCTTCAACCTAGAAGAATAAAAATTGGGCAGCCATGTGGGATTAGTGAACTGATCATTACCACCAAGTATCATCAAGATTAGGTGAAAAAAATGTTTGCTGAGATTTCAG
Organism: Callospermophilus lateralis; assembly: GCF_048772815.1. NCBI lineage: Eukaryota > Metazoa > Chordata > Mammalia > Rodentia > Sciuridae > Callospermophilus > Callospermophilus lateralis. The sequence continues at coordinate 146,877 of NW_027514600.1, forward strand.
CAAACTAGTAGTATTTTGGAAGCTTGGCAACCCCTTTGAAACGAAAGTGTTTTTCGCCAGTCTCTGCATGGGGTACTTCAAGAGGAAACAAACCATAGAGATAGAACTTAGAACTACTTCATTTTGTCAAGTTTCACGGAGCTAGCACAAACCGTGTTTGATTTAGAGTTTCAAGCACATCTATCTATATAGCAGAAAACAGAGTGAAACCTAAAAATTCGAAGTGTTACTGGAAACGAACGCTTGAACCTAGAAGAGTGAAAGTTGGGCAGCGAAGTGAGATTAGTGAACTGATCATCACCACCAAGTATCATCAAGATTTGGTGAAAAAAGTTTTGCTGAGATTTCAGCAAACTAGTAGTTTTTTGGAAGCTAGGCAACCCCTTTCAAAGAAAGTGTTTTTCGCCAGTCTCTGCATGGGGTACTTCAAGAGGAAACAAACCATAAAGATAGAACTTAGAACTACTTCATTTGGTCAAGTTTCAAGGAGCTAGCACAAACCGTGTTTGATTTAGAGTTTCAAACACATCTATCTATATAGCAGAAAACAGAGTGAAACCTACAAGTTCAAAGTGTTACTGGAAACGAATGCTTCAACCTAGAAGAATAAAAATTGGGTAGCCAAGTGGGATTAGTGAACTGATCATTACCACCAAGTATCATTAAGATTTGGTGAAAAAAGTTTTGCTGAGATTTCAGCAAACTAGTAGTTTTTTGGAAGCTTGGCCACCCCTTTCAAATGAAAGTGTTTTTCGCCAGTCTCTGCATGGGGTACTTCAAGAGGAAACAAACCATAGAGATGGAACATAGAACTACTTCATTTTGTCAAGTTTCACGGAGCTAGCACAAACCGTGTTTGATGTAGATTTTCAAACACATCTATCTATATAGCAGAAAACAGAGTGAAACCTAAAAATTCAAAGTGTTACTGGAAAGGAACGCTTGAACCTAGAAGAGTGAAAGTTGGGCAGCGAAGTGAGATTAGTGAACTGATCATTACCACCAAGTATCATCAAGATTTGGTGAAAAAATGTTTGCTGAGATTTCAGCAAACTAGTAGTTTTTTTGGAAGCTTGGCAACCCCTTTCAAACGAAAGTGTTTTTCGCCAGTCTCTGCATGGGGTACTTCAAGAGGAAACAAACCATAGAGATAGAACTTAGAACTACTTCATTTGGTCACGTTTCAAGGAGCTAGCACAAACCGTGTTTGATGTAGAGTTTCAAACACATGTATCTATATAGCAGAAAACAGAGTGAAACCTAAAAATTCAAAGTGTTACTGGAAACGAACGCTTGAACCTAGAAGAATGAATGTTGGGCAGCCAAGTGAGATTAGTGAACTGATCATTACCACCAAGTATCATCAAGATTTTGTGAAAAAAGGTTTGCTGAGATTTCAGCAAACTAGTAGTTTTTTGGAAGCTTGGCCACCCCTTTCAAACGAAAGTGTTTTTCGCCAGTCTCTGCATGGGGTATTCAAGAGGAAACAAACCATAGAGATAGAACTCAGAACTACTTCATTTGCTCAAGTTTCAAGGAGCTAGCACAAACCGTGTTTGATTTAGTATTCCAAACACAGCTATCTATGTAGGAGAAAACAGAGTGAAACCTAAAAATTCAAACTGTTACTGGAAACGAATGCTTCAACCTAGAAGAATAAAAATTGGGCAGCCAAGTGGGATTAGTGAACTGATCATTACCACCAAGTATCATCAAGATTTGGTGAAAAAAGGTTTGCTGAGATTTCAGCAAACTAGTAGTTTTTTGGAAGCTTGGCAACCCCTTTCAAACGAAAGTGTTTTTCGCCAGTCTCTGCATGGGGTACTTCAAGAGGAAACAAACCATAGAGATAGAACTTAGAACTACTTCATTTGGTCAAGTTTCGGAGCTAGCACAAACCGTGTTTGATTTAGAATTCCAAACACAGCTATCTATGTAGGAGAAAACAGAGTGAAACCTAAAAATTCAAACTGTTACTGGAAACGAATGCTTCAACCTAGAAGAATAAAAATTGGGCAGCCATGTGGGATTAGTGAACTGATCATTACCACCAAGTATCATCAAGATTAGGTGAAAAAATGTTTGCTGAGATTTCAGCAAACTAGTAGTATTTTGGAAGCTTGGCAACCCCTTTGAAACGAAAGTGTTTTTCGCCAGTCTCTGCATGGGGTACTTCAAGAGGAAACAAACCATAGAGATAGAACTTAGAACTACTTCATTTTGTCAAGTTTCACGGAGCTAGCACAAACCGTGTTTGATTTAGAGTTTCAAACACATCTATCTATATAGCAGAAAACAGAGTGAAACCTACAAGTTCAAAGTGTTACTGGAAACGAATGCTTCAACCTAGAAGAATAAAAATTGGGTAGTCAAGTGGGATTAGTGAACTGATCATTACCACCAAGTATCATTAAGATTTGGTGAAAAAAGTTTTGCTGAGATTTCAGCAAACTAGTAGTTTTTTGGAAGCTTGGCCACCCCTTTCAAACGAAAGTGTTTTTCGCCAGTCTCTGCATGGGGTACTTCAAGAGGAAACAAACCATAGAGATAGAACTTAGAACTACTTCATTTGGTAAAGTTACAAGGAGCTAGCACAAACCGTGTTTGATTTAGAGTTTCAAACACATCTATCTATATAGCAGAAAACAGAGTGAAACCTAAAAATTCAAAGTGTTACTGGAAACGAAGGCTTGAACCTAGAAGAGTGAATGTTGGGCAGCCAAGTGAGATCAGTGAACTGATCATTACCACCAAGTATCATCAAGATTTGGTGAAAAAATGTTTGCTGAGATTTCAGCAAACTAGTAGTTTTTTGGAAGCTTGGCAACCCCTTTCAAACGAAAGTGTTTTTCGCCAGTCTCTTCATGGGGTACTTCAAGAGGAAACAAACCATAGAGATAGAACTTAGAACTACTTCATTTGGTCAAGTTTCAAGGAGCTAGCACAAACCGTGTTTGATGTAGAGTTTCAAACACATCGATCTATATAGCAGAAAACAGAGTGAAACCTAAAAATTCAATGTGTTACTGGAAACGAACGCTTGAACCTAGAAGAGTGAATGTTGGGCAGCCAAGTGAGATTAGTGAACTCATCATTACCACCAAGTATCATCAAGATTTGGTGAAAAAATGTTTGCTGAGATTTCAGCAAACTAGTAGTTTTTTGGAAGCTTGGCAACCCCTTTCAAACGAAAGTGTTTTTCGCCAGTCTCTGCATGGGGCACTTCAAGAGGAAACAAACCATAGAGATAGAACTTAGAACTACTTCATTTGGTCAAGTTTCAAGGAGCTAGCACAAACCGTGTTTGATTTAGAATTCCAAACACAGCTATCTATGTATGAGAAAACAGAGTGAAACCTAAAAATTGAAACTGTTACTGGAAACGAATGCCTCAACCTAGAAGAATAAAAATTGGGCTGGAAAGTGGTATTAGTGAACTGATCATTACCACCAAGTATCATCAAGATTTGGTGAAAAAAGGTTTGCTGAGATTTCAGCAAACTAGTAGTTTTTTGGAAGCTTGGCAACCCCTTTCAAACGAAAGTGTTTTTCGCCAGTCTCTGCATGGGGTACTTCAAGAGGAAACAAACCACAGAGAAAGAACTTAGAACTACTTCATTTTGTCAAGTTTCACGGAGCTAGCACAAACCGTGTTTGATTTAGAGTTTCAAACACATCTATCTATATAGCAGAAAACAGAGTGAAACCTAAAAATTCAAAGTGTTACTGGAAACGAACGCTTGAACCTAGAAGAGTGAAAGTTGGGCAGCCAAGTGAGATTAGTGAACTGATCATTACCACCAAGTATCATCAAGATTTGGTGAAAAAATGTTTGCTGAGATTTCAGCAAACTAGTAGTTTTTTGGAAGCTTGGCAACCCCTTTCAAACGAAAGTGTTTTTCGCCAGTCTCTTCATGGGGTACTTCAAGAGGAAACAAACCATAGAGATAGAACTTAGAACTACTTCATTTGGTCAAGTTTCAAGGAGCTAGCACAAACCGTGTTTGATTTAGAATTCCAAACACAGCTATCTATGCAGGAGAAAACAGAGTGAAACCTAAAAATTCAAACTGTTACTGGAAACGAATGCTTCAACCTGGAAGAATAAAAATTGGGCAGCCATGTGGGATTAGTGAACTGATCATTACCACCAAGTATCATCAAGATTATGTGAAAAATGTTTGCTGAGATTTCAGCAAACTAGTAGTATTTTGGAAGCTTGGCAACGCCTTTGAAACGAAAGTGTTTTTCGCCAGTCTCTGCATGGGGTACTTCAAGAGGAAACAAACCATAGAGATAGAACTTAGAACTACTTCATTTTGTCAAGTTTCACGGAGCTAGCACAAACCGTGTTTGATTTAGAGTTTCAAACACATCTATCTATATAGCAGAAAACAGAGTGAAACCTAAAAATTCAAAGTGTTACTGGAAACGAACGCTTGAACCTAGAAGAGTGAAAGTTGGGGAGCGAAGTGAGATTAGTGAACTGATCATCACCACCAAGTATCATCAAGATTTGGTGAAAAAAGTTTTGCTGAGATTTCAGCAAACTAGTAGTTTTTTGGAAGCTTGGCCACCCCTTTCAAACGAAAGTGTTTTTCGCCAGTCTCTGCATGGGGTACTTCAAGAGGAAACAAACCATAGAGATGGAACATAGAACTACTTCATTTGGTAAAGTTACAAGGAGCTAGCACAAACCGTGTTTGATTTAGAGTTTCAAACACATCTATCTATGTAGCAGAAAACAGAGTGAAACCTAAAAATTCAAAGTGTTACTGGAAACAAACTCTTGAACCTAGAAGAGTGAAAGTTGGGCAGCCAAGTGAGATTAGTGAACTGATCATTACCACCAAGTATCATCAAGATTTGGTGAAAAAAGGTTTGCTGAGATTTCAGCAAACTAGTAGTTTTTTTGGAAGCTTGGCAACCCCTTTCAAACGAAAGTGTTTTTCGCCAGTCTCTGCATGGGGTACTTCAAGAGGAAACAAACCATAGAGATAGAACTTAGAACTACTTCATTTGGTCAAGTTTCAAGGAGCTAGCACAAACCGTGTTTGATGTAGAGTTTCAAACACATCTATCTATATAGCAGAAAACAGAGTGAAACCTAAAAATTCAAAGTGTTACTGGAAACGAACGCTTGAACCTAGAAGAATGAATGTTTGGCAGCCAAGTGAGATTAGTGAACTGATCATTACTACCAAGTATCATCAAGATTTGGTGACAAAATGTTTGCTGAGATTTCAGCAAACTAGTAGTTTTTTGGAAGCTTGGCAAACCCTTTCAAACGAAAGTGTTTTTCGCCAGTCTCTGCATGGGGTACTTCAAGAGGAAACTAACCATAGAGATAGAACTCAGAAGTACTTCATTTGGTCAAGTTTCAAGGAGCTAGCACAAACCGTGTTTGATTTAGAATTCCAAACACAGCTATCTATGTATGAGAAAACAGAGTGAAACCTAAAAATTGAAACTGTTACTGGAAACGAATGCCTGAACCTAGAAGAATAAAAATTGGGCAGGAAAGTGGGATTAGTGAACTGATCATTACCACCAAGTATCATCAAGATTTGGTGAAAAAAGGTTTGCTGAGATTTCAGCAAACTAGTAGTTTTTTGGAAGCTTGGCAACCCCTTTCAAACGAAAGTGTTTTTCGCCAGTCTCTGCATGGGGTATTTCAAGAGGAAACAAACCACAGAGAAGAACTTAGAACTACTTCATTTTGTCAAGTTTCACGGAGCTAGCACAAACCGTGTTTGATTTAGAGTTTCAAACACATCTACCTATATAGCAGAAAACAGAGTGAAACCTAAAAATTCGAAGTGTTACTGGAAACGAACGCTTGAACCTAGAAGAGTGAAAGTTGGGCAGCGAAGTGAGATTAGTGAACTGATCATCACCACCAAGTATCATCAAGATTTGGTGAAAAAAGTTTTGCTGAGATTTCAGCAAACTAGTAGTTTTTTGGAAGCTAGGCAACCCCTTTCAAAGAAAGTGTTTTTCGCCAGTCTCTGCATGGGGTACTTCAAGAGGAAACAAACCATAGAGATAGAACTTAGAACTACTTCATTTGGTCAAGTTTCAAGGAGCTAGCACAAACCGTGTTTGATTTAGAGTTTCAAACACATCTATCTATATAGCAGAAAACAGAGTGAAACCTACAAGTTCAAAGTGTTACTGGAAACGAATGCTTCAACCTAGAAGAATAAAAATTGGGTAGCCAAGTGGGATTAGTGAACTGATCATTACCACCAAGTATCATTAAGATTTGGTGAAAAAAGTTTTGCTGAGATTTCAGCAAACTAGTAGTTTTTTGGAAGCTTGGCCACCCCTTTCAAACGAAAGTGTTTTTCGCCAGTCTCTGCATGGGGTACTTCAAGAGGAAACAAACCATAGAGATGGAACATAGAACTACTTCATTTTGTCAAGTTTCACGGAGCTAGCACAAACCGTGTTTGATGTAGATTTTAAAACACATCTATCTATATAGCAGAAAACAGAGTGAAACCTAAAAATTCAAAGTGTTACTGGAAAGGAACGCTTGAACCTAGAAGAGTGAAAGTTGGGCAGCGAAGTGAGATTAGTGAACTGATCATAACCACCAAGTATCATCAAGATTTGGTGAAAAAATGTTTGCTGAGATTTCAGCAAACTAGTAGTTTTTTTGGAAGCTTGGCAACCCCTTTCAAACGAAAGTGTTTTTCGCCAGTCTCTGCATGGGGTACTTCAAGAGGAAACAAACCATAGAAATAGAACTTAGAACTACTTCATTTGGTCAAGTTTCAAGGAGCTAGCACAAACCGTGTTTGATGTAGAGTTTCAAACACATGTATCTATATAGCAGAAAACAGAGTGAAACCTAAAAATTCAAAGTGTTACTGGAAACGAACGCTTGAACCTAGAAGAATGAATGTTGGGCAGCCAAGTGAGATTAGTGAACTGATCATTACCACCAAGTATCATCAAGATTTTGTGAAAAAAGGTTTGCTGAGATTTCAGCAAACTAGTAGTTTTTTGGAAGCTTGGCCACCCCTTTCAAACGAAAGTGTTTTTTGCCAGTCTCTGCATGGGGTATTCAAGAGGAAACAAACCATAGAGATAGAACTCAGAACTACTTCATTTGCTCAAGTTTCAAGGAGCTAGCACAAACCGTGTTTGATTTAGTATTCCAAACACAGCTATCTATGTAGGAGAAAACAGAGTGAAACCTAAAAATTCAAACTGTTACTGGAAACGAATGCTTCAACCTAGAAGAATAAAAATTGGGCAGCCAAGTGGGATTAGTGAACTGATCATTACCACCAAGTATCATCAAGATTTGGTGAAAAAAGGTTTGCTGAGATTTCAGCAAACTAGTAGTTTTTTGGAAGCTTGGCAACCCCTTTCAAACGAAAGTGTTTTTCGCCAGTCTCTGCATGGGGTACTTCAAGAGGAAACAAACCATAGAGATAGAACTTAGAACTACTTCATTTGGTCAAGTTTTAAGGAGCTAGCACAAACCGTGTTTGATTTAGAATTCCAAACACAGCTATCTATGTAGGAGAAAACAGAGTGAAACCTAAAAATTCAAACTGTTACTGGAAACGAATGCTTCAACCTAGAAGAATAAAAATTGGGCAGCCATGTGGGATTAGTGAACTGATCATTACCACCAAGTATCATCAAGATTAGGTGAAAAAATGTTTGCAGAGATTTCAGCAAACTAGTAGTATTTTGGAAGCTTGGCAACCCCTTTGAAACGAAAGTGTTTTTCGCCAGTCTCTGCATGGGGTACTTCAAGAGGAAACAAACCATAGAGATAGAACTTAGAACTACTTCATTTTGTCAAGTTTCACGGAGCTAGCACAAACCGTGTTTGATTTAGAGTTTCAAACACAATCTATCTATATAGCAGAAAACAGAGTGAAACCTAAAAATTCAAAGTGTTACTGGAAACGAACGCTTGAACCTAGAAGAGTGAAAGTTGGGCAGCGAAGTGAGATTAGTGAACTGATCATTACCACCAAGTATCATCAAGATTTGGTGAAAAAAGTTTTGCTGAGATTTCAGCAAACTAGTAGTTTTTTGGAAGCTTGGCAACCCCTTTCAAATGAAAGTGTTTTTCGCCAGTCTCTGCATGGGGTACTTCAAGAGGAAACAAACCATAGAGATAGAACTTAGAACTACTTCATTTGGTCAAGTTTCAAGGAGCTAGCACAAACCGTGTTTGATTTAGAGTTTCAAACACATCTATCTATATAGCAGAAAACAGAGTGAAACCTACAAGTTCAAAGTGTTACTGGAAACGAATGCTTCAACCTAGAAGAATAAAAATTGGGTAGCCAAGTGGGATTAGTGAACTGATCATTACCACCAAGTATCATTAAGATTTGGTGAAAAAAGTTTTGCTGAGATTTCAGCAAACTAGTAGTTTTTTGGAAGCTTGGCCACCCCTTTCAAACGAAAGTGTTTTTCGCCAGTCTCTGCATGGGGTACTTCAAGAGGAAACAAACCATAGAGATGGAACATAGAACTACTTCATTTGGTAAAGTTACAAGGAGCTAGCACAAACCGTGTTTGATTTAGAGTTTCAAACACATCTATCTATGTAGCAGAAAACAGAGTGAAACCTAAAAATTCAAAGTGTTACTGGAAACAAACTCTTGAACCTAGAAGAGTGAAAGTTGGGCAGCGAAGTGAGATTAGTGAACTGATCATTACCACCAAGTATCATCAAGATTTGGTGAAAAAATGTTTGCTGAGATTTCAGCAAACTAGTAGTTTTTTTGGAAGCTTGGCAACCCCTTTCAAACGAAAGTGTTTTTCGCCAGTCTCTGCATGGGGTACTTCAAGAGGAAACAAACCATAGAGATAGAACTTAGAACTACTTCATTTGGTCACGTTTCAAGGAGCTAGCACAAACCGTGTTTGATGTAGAGTTTCAAACACATGTATCTATATAGCAGAAAACAGAGTGAAACCTAAAAATTCAAAGTGTTACTGGAAACGAACGCTTGAACCTAGAAGAATGAATGTTGGGCAGCCAAGTGAGATTAGTGAACTGATCATTACCACCAAGTATCATCAAGATTTTGTGAAAAAAGGTTTGCTGAGATTTCAGCAAACTAGTAGTTTTTTTGGAAGCTTGGCCACCCCTTTCAAACGAAAGTGTTTTTCGCCAGTCTCTGCATGGGGTATTCAAGAGGAAACAAACCATAGAGATAGAACTCAGAACTACTTCATTTGCTCAAGTTTCAAGGAGCTAGCACAAACCGTGTTTGATTTAGTATTCCAAACACAGCTATCTATGTAGGAGAAAACAGAGTGAAACCTAAAAATTCAAACTGTTACTGGAAACGAATGCTTCAACCTAGAAGAATAAAAATTGGGCAGCCAAGTGGGATTAGTGAACTGATCATTACCACCAAGTATCATCAAGATTTGGTGAAAAAAGGTTTGCTGAGATTTCAGCAAACTAGTAGTTTTTTGGAAGCTTGGCAACCCCTTTCAAACGAAAGTGTTTTTCGCCAGTCTCTGCATGGGGTACTTCAAGAGGAAACAAACCATAGAGATAGAACTTAGAACTACTTCATTTGGTCAAGTTTCAAGGAGCTAGCACAAACCGTGTTTGATTTAGAATTCCAAACACAGCTATCTATGTAGGAGAAAACAGAGTGAAACCTAAAAATTCAAACTGTTACTGGAAACGAATGCTTCAACCTAGAAGAATAAAAATTGGGCAGCCATGTGGGATTAGTGAACTGATCATTACCACCAAGTATCATCAAGATTAGGTGAAAAAATGTTTGCTGAGATTTCAGCAAACTAGTAGTATTTTGGAAGCTTGGCAACCCCTTTGAAACGAAAGTGTTTTTCGCCAGTCTCTGCATGGGGTACTTCAAGAGGAAACAAACCATAGAGATAGAACTTAGAACTACTTCATTTTGTCAAGTTTCACGGAGCTAGCACAAACCGTGTTTGATTTAGAGTTTCAAACACATCTATCTATATAGCAGAAAACAGAGTGAAACCTAAAAATTCAAAGTGTTACTGGAAACGAACGCTTGAACCTAGAAGAGTGAAAGTTGGGCAGCGAAGTGAGATTAGTGAACTGATCATTACCACCAAGTATCATCAAGATTTGGTGAAAAATGTTTTGCTGAGATTTCAGCAAACTAGTAGTTTTTTGGAAGCTTGGCAACCCCTTTCAAATGAAAGTGTTTTTCGCCAGTCTCTGCATGGGGTACTTCAAGAGGAAACAAACCATAGAGATAGAACTTAGAACTACTTCATTTGGTCAAGTTTCAAGGAGCTAGCACAAACCGTGTTTGATTTAGAGTTTCAAACACATCTATCTATATAGCAGAAAACAGAGTGAAACCTACAAGTTCAAAGTGTTACTGGAAACGAATCCTTCAACCTAGAAGAATAAAAATTGGGTAGTCAAGTGGGATTAGTGAACTGATCATTACCACCAAGTATCATTAAGATTTGGTGAAAAAAGTTTTGCTGAGATTTCAGCAAACTAGTAGTTTTTTGGAAGCTTGGCCACCCCTTTCAAACGAAAGTGTTTTTCGCCAGTCTCTGCATGGGGTACTTCAAGAGGAAACAAACCATAGAGATAGAACTTAGAACTACTTCATTTGGTAAAGTTACAAGGAGCTAGCACAAACCGTGTTTGATTTAGAGTTTCAAACACATCTATCTATATAGCAGAAAACAGAGTGAAACCTAAAAATTCAAAGTGTTACTGGAAACGAACGCTTGAACCTAGAAGAGTGAATGTTGGGCAGCCAAGTGAGATCAGTGAACTGATCATTACCACCAAGTATCATCAAGATTTGGTGAAAAAATGTTTGCTGAGATTTCAGCAAACTAGTAGTTTTTTGGAAGCTTGGCAACCCCTTTCAAACGAAAGTGTTTTTCGCCAGTCTCTTCATGGGGTACTTCAAGAGGAAACAAACCATAGAGATAGAACTTAGAACTACTTCATTTGGTCAAGTTTCAAGGAGCTAGCACAAACCGTGTTTGATGTAGAGTTTCAAACACATCGATCTATATAGCAGAAAACAGAGTGAAACCTAAAAATTCAAAGTGTTACTGGAAACGAACGCTTGAACCTAGAAGAGTGAATGTTGGGCAGCCAAGTGAGATTAGTGAACTCATCATTACCACCAAGTATCATCAAGATTTGGTGAAAAAATGTTTGCTGAGATTTCAGCAAACTAGTAGTTTTTTGGAAGCTTGGCAACCCCTTTCAAACGAAAGTGTTTTTCGCCAGTCTCTGCATGGGGCACTTCAAGAGGAAACAAACCATAGAGATAGAACTTAGAACTACTTCATTTGGTCAAGTTTCAAGGAGCTAGCACAAACCGTGTTTGATTTAGAATTCCAAACACAGCTATCTATGTATGAGAAAACAGAGTGAAACCTAAAAATTGAAACTGTTACTGGAAACGAATGCCTCAACCTAGAAGAATAAAAATTGGGCTGGAAAGTGGTATTAGTGAACTGATCATTACCACCAAGTATCATCAAGATTTGGTGAAAAAAGGTTTGCTGAGATTTCAGCAAACTAGTAGTTTTTTGGAAGCTTGGCAACCCCTTTCAAACGAAAGTGTTTTTCGCCAGTCTCTGCATGGGGTACTTCAAGAGGAAACAAACCACAGAGAAAGAACTTAGAACTACTTCATTTTGTCAAGTTTCACGGTGCTAGCACAAACCGTGTTTGATTTAGAGTTTCAAACACATCTATCTATATAGCAGAAAACAGAGTGAAACCTAAAAATTCAAAGTGTTACTGGAAACGAACGCTTGAACCTAGAAGAGTGAAAGTTGGGCAGCCAAGTGAGATTAGTGAACTGATCATTACCACCAAGTATCATCAAGATTTGGTGAAAAAATGTTTGCTGAGATTTCAGCAAACTAGTAGTTTTTTGGAAGCTTGGCAACCCCTTTCAAACGAAAGTGTTTTTCGCCAGTCTCTTCATGGGGTACTTCAAGAGGAAACAAACCATAGAGATAGAACTTAGAACTACTTCATTTGGTCAAGTTTCAAGGAGCTAGCACAAACCGTGTTTGATTTAGAATTCCAAACACAGCTATCTATGCAGGAGAAAACAGAGTGAAACCTAAAAATTCAAACTGTTACTGGAAACGAATGCTTCAACCTGGAAGAATAAAAATTGGGCAGCCATGTGGGATTAGTGAACTGATCATTACCACCAAGTATCATCAAGATTAGGTGAAAAAATGTTTGCTGAGATTTCAGCAAACTAGTAGTATTTTGGAAGCTTGGCAACGCCTTTGAAACGAAAGTGTTTTTCGCCAGTCTCTGCATGGGGTACTTCAAGAGGAAACAAACCATAGAGATAGAACTTAGAACTACTTCATTTTGTCAAGTTTCACGGAGCTAGCACAAACCGTGTTTGATTTAGAGTTTCAAACACATCTATCTATATAGCAGAAAACAGAGTGAAACCTAAAAATTCAAAGTGTTACTGGAAACGAACGCTTGAACCTAGAAGAGTGAAAGTTGGGGAGCGAAGTGAGATTAGTGAACTGATCATCACCACCAAGTATCATCAAGATTTGGTGAAAAAAGTTTTGCTGAGATTTCAGCAAACTAGTAGTTTTTTGGAAGCTTGGCCACCCCTTTCAAACGAAAGTGTTTTTCGCCAGTCTCTGCATGGGGTACTTCAAGAGGAAACAAACCATAGAGATGGAACATAGAACTACTTCATTTGGTAAAGTTACAAGGAGCTAGCACAAACCATGTTTGATTTAGAGTTTCAAACACATCTATCTATGTAGCAGAAAACAGAGTGAAACCTAAAAATTCAAAGTGTTACTGGAAACAAACTCTTGAACCTAGAAGAGTGAAAGTTGGGCAGCCAAGTGAGATTAGTGAACTGATCATTACCACCAAGTATCATCAAGATTTGGTGAAAAAAGGTTTGCTGAGATTTCAGCAAACTAGTAGTTTTTTTGGAAGCTTGGCAACCCCTTTCAAACGAAAGTGTTTTTCGCCAGTCTCTGCATGGGGTACTTCAAGAGGAAACAAACCATAGAGATAGAACTTAGAACTACTTCATTTGGTCAAGTTTCAAGGAGCTAGCACAAACCGTGTTTGATGTAGAGTTGCAAACACATCTATCTATATAGCAGAAAACAGAGTGAAACCTAAAAATTCAAAGTGTTTGGAAAGGAACGCTTGAACCTAGAAGAGTGAAAGTTGGGCAGCGAAGTGAGATTAGTGAACTGATCATAACCACCAAGTATCATCAAGATTTGGTGAAAAAATGTTTGCTGAGATTTCAGCAAACTAGTAGTTTTTTTGGAAGCTTGGCAACCCCTTTCAAACGAAAGTGTTTTTCGCCAGTCTCTGCATGGGGTACTTCAAGAGGAAACAAACCATAGAGATAGAACTTAGAACTACTTCATTTGGTCAAGTTTCAAGGAGCTAGCACAAACCGTGTTTGATGTAGAGTTTCAAACACATGTATCTATATAGCAGAAAACAGAGTGAAAAATAAAATTCAAAGTGTTACTGGAAACGAACGCTTGAACCTAGAAGAATGAATGTTGGGCAGCCAAGTGAGATTAGTGAACTGATCATTACCACCAAGTATCATCAAGATTTTGTGAAAAAAGGTTTGCTGAGATTTCAGCAAACTAGTAGTTTTTTGGAAGCTTGGCCACCCCTTTCAAACGAAAGTGTTTTTCGCCAGTCTCTGCATGGGGTATTCAAGAGGAAACAAACCATAGAGATAGAACTCAGAACTACTTCATTTGCTCAAGTTTCAAGGAGCTAGCACAAACCGTGTTTGATTTAGTATTCCAAACACAGCTATCTATGTAGGAGAAAACAGAGTGAAACCTAAAAATTCAAACTGTTACTGGAAACGAATGCTTCAACCTAGAAGAATAAAAATTGGGCAGCCAAGTGGGATTAGTGAACTGATCATTACCACCAAGTATCATCAAGATTTGGTGAAAAAAGGTTTGCTGAGATTTCAGCAAACTAGTAGTTTTTTGGAAGCTTGGCAACCCCTTTCAAACGAAAGTGTTTTTCGCCAGTCTCTGCATGGGGTACTTCAAGAGGAAACAAACCATAGAGATAGAACTTAGAACTACTTCATTTGGTCAAGTTTTAAGGAGCTAGCACAAACCGTGTTTGATTTAGAATTCCAAACACAGCTATCTATGTAGGAGAAAACAGAGTGAAACCTAAAAATTCAAACTGTTACTGGAAACGAATGCTTCAACCTAGAAGAATAAAAATTGGGCAGCCATGTGGGATTAGTGAACTGATCATTACCACCAAGTATCATCAAGATTAGGTGAAAAAATGTTTGCTGAGATTTCAGCAAACTAGTAGTATTTTGGAAGCTTGGCAACCCCTTTGAAACGAAAGTGTTTGTCGCCAGTCTCTGCATGGGGTACTTCAAGAGGAAACAAACCATAGAGATAGAACTTAGAACTACTTCATTTTGTCAAGTTTCACGGAGCTAGCACAAACCGTGTTTGATTTAGAGTTTCAAACACATCTATCTATATAGCAGAAAACAGAGTGAAACCTAAAAATTCAAAGTGTTACTGGAAACGAACGCTTGAACCTAGAAGAGTGAAAGTTGGGCAGCGAAGTGAGATTAGTGAACTGATCATTACCACCAAGTATCATCAAGATTTGGTGAAAAAAGTTTTGCTGAGATTTCAGCAAACTAGTAGTTTTTTGGAAGCTTGGCAACCCCTTTCAAATGAAAGTGTTTTTCGCCAGTCTCTGCATGGGGTACTTCAAGAGGAAACAAACCATAGAGATAGAACTTAGAACTACTTCATTTGGTCAAGTTTCAAGGAGCTAGCACAAACCGTGTTTGATTTAGAGTTTCAAACACATCTATCTATATAGCAGAAAACAGAGTGAAACCTACAAGTTCAAAGTGTTACTGGAAACGAATGCTACAACCTAGAAGAATAAAAATTGGGTAGCCAAGTGGGATTAGTGAACTGATCATTACCACCAAGTATCATTAAGATTTGGTGAAAAAAGTTTTGCTGAGATTTCAGCAAACTAGTAGTTTTTTGGAAGCTTGGCCACCCTTTCAAACGAAAGTGTTTTTCGCCAGTCTCTGCATGGGGTACTTCAAGAGGAAACAAACATAGAGATGGAACATAGAACTACTTCATTTGGTAAAGTTACAAGGAGCTAGCACAAACCGTGTTTGATTTAGAGTTTCAAACAATCTATCTATGTAGCAGAAAACAGAGTGAAACCTAAAAATTCAAAGTGTTACTGGAAACAAACTCTTGAACCTAGAAGAGTGAAAGTTGGGCAGCGAAGTGAGATTAGTGAACTGATCATTACCACCAAGTATCATCAAGATTTGGTGAAAAAATGTTTGCTGAG
This sequence comes from Callospermophilus lateralis, assembly GCF_048772815.1. Classification (NCBI taxonomy): domain Eukaryota; kingdom Metazoa; phylum Chordata; class Mammalia; order Rodentia; family Sciuridae; genus Callospermophilus; species Callospermophilus lateralis. The sequence goes on from NW_027514600.1 coordinate 162,262, forward strand.
ATTTCAGCAAACTAGTAGTTTTTTTGGAAGCTTGGCAACCCAATTTTTATTCTTCTAGGTTGTAGCATTCGTTTCCAGTAACCACTTTGAACTTGTAGGTTTCACTCCTGTTTTTTGATATATAGATAGATGTGTTTGGAAACTCTAAATCAAGGAGCTAGCACAAACCGTGTTTGATGTAGAGTTTCAAACACATGTATCTATATAGCAGAAAACAGAGTGAAACCTAAAAATTCAAAGTGTTACTGGAAACGAACGCTTGAACCTAGAAGAATGAATGTTGGGCAGCCAAGTGAGATTAGTGAACTGATCATTACCACCAAGTATCATCAAGATTTTGTGAAAAAAGGTTTGCTGAGATTTCAGCAAACTAGTAGTTTTTTGGAAGCTTGGCCACCCCTTTCAAACGAAAGTGTTTTTCGCCAGTCTCTGCATGGGGTATTCAAGAGGAAACAAACCATAGAGATAGAACTCAGAACTACTTCATTTGCTCAAGTTTCAAGGAGCTAGCACAAACCGTGTTTGATTTAGTATTCCAAACACAGCTATCTATGTAGGAGAAAACAGAGTGAAACCTAAAAATTCAAACTGTTACTGGAAACGAATGCTTCAACCTAGAAGAATAAAAATTGGGCAGCCAAGTGGGATTAGTGAACTGATCATTACCACCAAGTATCATCAAGATTTGGTGAAAAAAGGTTTGCTGAGATTTCAGCAAACTAGTAGTTTTTTGGAAGCTTGGCAACCCCTTTCAAACGAAAGTGTTTTTCGCCAGTCTCTGCATGGGGTACTTCAAGAGGAAACAAACCATAGAGATAGAACTTAGAACTACTTCATTTGGTCAAGTTTCAAGGAGCTAGCACAAACCGTGTTTGATTTAGAATTCCAAACACAGCTATCTATGTAGGAGAAAACAGAGTGAAACCTAAAAATTCAAACTGTTACTGGAAACGAATGCTTCAACCTAGAAGAATAAAAATTGGGCAGCCATGTGGGATTAGTGAACTGATCATTACCACCAAGTATCATCAAGATTAGGTGAAAAAATGTTTGCTGAGATTTCAGCAAACTAGTAGTATTTTGGAAGCTTGGCAACCCCTTTGAAACGAAAGTGTTTTTCGCCAGTCTCTGCATGGGGTACTTCAAGAGGAAACAAACCATAGAGATAGAACTTAGAACTACTTCATTTTGTCAAGTTTCACGGAGCTAGCACAAACCGTGTTTGATTTAGAGTTTCAAACACATCTATCTATATAGCAGAAAACAGAGTGAAACCTAAAAATTCAAAGTGTTACTGGAAACGAACGCTTGAACCTAGAAGAGTGAAAGTTGGGCAGCGAAGTGAGATTAGTGAACTGATCATTACCACCAAGTATCATCAAGATTTGGTGAAAAATGTTTTGCTGAGATTTCAGCAAACTAGTAGTTTTTTGGAAGCTTGGCAACCCCTTTCAAATGAAAGTGTTTTTCGCCAGTCTCTGCATGGGGTACTTCAAGAGGA